>NC_091951.1:280097688-280220188 GCF_031021105.1 Erythrolamprus reginae
TCCATTGGCTAAGAAATGAATATGAGAACCGCCTTTTAGAGACCAACGTGACTAGACAGAGAAACCTTTAGCTTAAATTATGACAGACTTTTCATTCATTATCTTACAGTTACCTGGATACTATTCCAAACCCATGGTGGCCTCTTGGGCTTGAGGGTCTTCTTTGCAGCAGAGGCGGAGTAACGACACGGACACATAGAGCTGGATTTAAAATGGGTCATTTTTATTAATTAAATTTGCATAATTTATTCAAACAAATTAGCATAAATTAACTATAACCCTAAACAAAGGACCCGCAGGGTCAAACAATTGCTTCCGGGGCGGAAAATGACATCAGAAAAACTTCTGGGGCAACTTATGGGTGTAGCTCCATGCTGATCCAGGTGAAGGGCCACGCCCTCACCTGAATCACTGTCATGCACCTGCATGTGGGAAGTCTAACCCCTACAAGGGGAAGGAAATGGGTGGGACCCAAAGACAGGTTCCCCCCAATTGCTCAGGTCGTTAACACCATGAGCCTTTGGAGAGAACCTGTCAATCATCCCCAAAGATGCCCAACGAAGAACACGCAGTTGTTAAACACCACCCAATTTTCCGCCCCTAACCTGCCATGGAGTGGGGGTCAGATCTCTATCTTGGCCCCCCGACTCCCCCCTCTAACTGCACCAGCTCGCGCAATGACCGCTGCAGGTCCAGCAAGAAGATGGTGTTCCCCCGATCTGACAGGTGAACACTGTCAGCCCTGTAAAGCCACCCGATAAAGCCACAGCTGATCTATGGTGACGTGGGGATGGGCAACCACTACCCCACCCAACTCTCTAAGTTCTTATTAAGATTTTTCATAATTTCTCTTTGGCCCCCTATTTTCCATGCATCCCTTCATTTTGATAAATAACCTCTTTTGTACTCAAATGTGTTGGATCCCACAGGCAACTCCTCCACTGAATGCATGCTAAATATAATAATATAATCAGTGTTCCCTATAGATTCTGCAGCAGTTACCATTCACATAAGATCACGGCTGTACTTTAGGATTAAGTGTAGAGTTGCCTCAATCCTTAAGTGTAGGATTAAGTGTTGGTTTTACGCCCAATTGTGCTAAGGCTAATCACTTAATCACTGGTTTCTTTGTCACAGCTCTGTCTATGTCAGAGTAATATAAATCTTCAATTATTATAAGAACATCTATTTTTCTCCATAAATATTGCCTATCTCTAGATCTAATCTAATACTTGCCATTGTGATTCTCTGGGAGAATTTGTCCTTCAACGTTGTCTGTATTTTATGTTCTCTGTTGTTAGTTTATCTTATCTTACTTTCTACTTATTCTGAAAAGCATTACGATAAAAATTGGCATGTCCTCATGATTAAAAATGAATGGTAGTCTTCCTCTATGATTTAAATATGTGAACAGAATGTGTCGTTATTTGAGAATAGTATTATAACAGGTTTTATGATTGACATGTTTAAATGTGTTGATAAAGCATTTTCTACTAGTAATATCTGTAAGTCTCTACTACAAAGCTTTTAATTTCTAAGGCAAAAATATCTGAACAATATTTTTTATTTTTATAAATAAATAATAAGTTTATTATATAAATATATCATAACTTAGTTTGGGTAAAGAATAGACTACATATCACTTTTATACTGCAGACACAAACACATTGTACCTCATTTCACAAATAAAAATCTTTCAAACCAAGTACTCTGAATTTTGCTTCAGGGAAAATCCAGGCTCATTAAAAATGACTTCACCTACTCAAAACACATTAAAAGACCTAAAGATTAGTACATTTATTATAGAATTAGAGATTTGAATCAAATGCCAAAGTGCATTTTTATTAAAAGGATCACCTTTTGTTTATTAATGCATGCGCTGCATTCCCCCGAAGGAAGATAAAATATTTTAAATAAGGAAAAACAAGCAAATTAAACTGTCTGGTCTTGTCCTGAAAGGAGAATGCCTCCGTAAAGGAGACACCAAGTGAAATGATATCATCATCATTGTATATATAACGTTCATATTGAGGACTAGGTGTTCCCAATTAGGTGAAATGGTTTTCCCTTAATAAGTTGAAGAACTGCTGTTGAGCATTGGTATAGCTGTACTAGTAGTAGCTGTACTAGTATAACTCATATATAGTATGATTTATTTGGACTGGGCTAGCACAGTGTTGGTGAACTTTTTCAGCACCAAGTGCTGAAACAGGAATATGGAAGAGCAGACACCCAGTGTGCATGTGTACAGCGTGTGGCTGTCTTGAGGTTTCCAGTGCCTGCACATGCACTCCGGATGGCTGCTCTTCCGGTTTCTGGCATGCATGAGCACTTGAAGATCAGCTGGCTTTGCGCATTCATGCACCAAAAACCATACAATCATCTTCCCACCGTGAGCATGCACACCAGCCACCTAGTCTTCCGGTTCCTGCTACGCATGTGAGCGCAAAGACCAGTTGGCCAATGCACATGCCAGAAACCAGTAGAGCAGCCACCCAGTGCGCATGCACACCACCTACCTGGTCTTTCAGTTTCCAGTGCATGTGTGTATGCAAAGATCAGCTGGCCAGCTCACATGTGCATACCGAAAACTAGAAGAGATGCTGCCCAGTGCATGTGCACTAGGCAGCTGCTCTTCCGGTTTCTGGCACTCTGGTGTGCGTGAAGGCCAGCTGGCCAAAGTACCAGAACCCAGAAGAGCAATGGGCGAAGGCTCGCGTGTCCAGAGAGATGGCTCTGTGTGCCACTTCTGCCACATTTGCCATAGATTCGCCCTCACTAGCATGTTTTCAGAGGGGGGCGGCATACAAATCTAATAAATAATAATAATGTTCTATAAATCTAGCCAGTGTGATTTGCAAACAACATATTATTATTATTATTATTATCATTATCATTATCATTATCATTATCATTATCATTATCATTATCATTATCATTATCATTATCATTATCATTTATTAGATTTGTATGCCGCCCCTCTTTGTAGACTCGGGGCGGCTTACAGCAATGATAAAAACAATATAAAATGACAAATCTAATAGTTAGAATCTGAAATAACAATAATACATTTAAAAAGTCTAAAAAACAAGAAACCCCAATATATAAAAACATACATACAGTCATATCATACACAAAAAACTACATAGGCAGGGGGAGATGTTTCAGTTCCCCCACACTTGACGACAGAGGTGGGTTTTAAGGAGGTTACGAAAGGGTTTTAGGGTTTAGTGGTTGTGTGAACTCAGCAAGGTTATTCACATCACCCAAGTGTAGTTTGTAACTGAAGGAGTGGATCATCTGTCCTAGTATAACTCAGTCTCTTATTTCACGTAAATGTTTATTTATGACATATTTTTAATATAGAATTTTCTTCTATAAAATGTTGCAGATTAATATGTTTGGAATAAAGCCTTGAATCGAGAATTATGATACTTGTGGGTACTTGGTTTCCCCCCCAATATCCATGTGTTTAATTTCCACAAGAGTGGTAGATAAAACAGAGTAACAGCTTCCCTGCTGACATCCTATATAATATTTGAATTATTCTATCCATTTTTATCATTTTTTAAAAAAATAGTTACCTAAAGCAGAGGTGGGAAACTATGGCAATTTTGCAACTTCAGGACTTAAAGTCTCAGGAATTCTGGGAGGTGAGGTCCACTGATTGTGAAGCTTCAATAGTTGCCCATCCCTGCACTAAAGTCTGTACAGATGCCCAATTTTTCTTAGAACTCTTAATATGCAGACATTAAAAAAGGCTTCATGTACAGCTGGTGGCTAAACTGAAATTGTGAGCAAGTAAATAAAAACAATCCTGTTGTAGAAACATTATCAGGTCATTTTCACTCACTTCCTATTTGTTTTCTTCTCCCCCCCCCCCAAATAATGTTTTTACATTTCTCTGTCTTGCCATTTTTCTTTCCCACAACTGAATGCATGCATTAAGTATTACTTATAATTACACGGCTTTAATTGCAACTCAAGCACCCATTCATTTAAATATTATGGTAGCGGCTTGCCTTCTATCTGTTGCATTTTGAGTTGAAGCAATCTGACGTTAATATAGCTTCTTCTTTTTTAAAAAAAGTTTGTTATTTGTCATCCCTAGCATCCAGAATGTTTGAGTGAAAAAGAGGCTCTCTTAAGAGAAATTAAAATTTAGCATTCTTCTCTCATTCGACACTACTTACGATAGGAGAGAAAATGTGCACGCAAGGATGCTTTGGAAGCACAACATTTATTTCTTACCCTGCAGCGCCCCTCAAGGCCATGGAGAAAAAAACCGATCTCACAATTTGTAGACAGACACACACAGTCAAACGGAGACAGACTGACAGGCAGACAATTGCAGGCCAGGATCTGAAGATCAGAAAGGATTCCTATATATTCCCGAGTGCGAAATTTAAACCCTGAAACTGCTGAAATGTTTCAAGAGCAAATACTGACAAAAGTAAATCTAATTCTAGAGGAGATGAAACAATGAGTTGAGAGTAAAACAACAACAACAACAAAAGCAACAACACCCAGCCATGCAGAAACTCTAGAAGTGACACAATCAGAATTTGTCTCTTTTGGGCTTATTCTAAACTGACTAAGTTTGTCATAGCAGAAGGAAGATATATGATAAGAAAGGGTTCTCATTCTTGTATACCTTGGATAGTCTTGATTTATAACTGCAGAAAATTATATTGAATTGAAATGGGTAGACTTGACTTTTGCAAGGAGGGATAAGAATGGGGCGGAAAGACAACATGGCTAGATCACAGAATCCTGTTAAAAGCCAAGGGTATTTCATCCCCTCGGAAGTCTTCAGTTATATTCGATTTTACACTCCTATTTGGTCAGAGGCAAGAATGTGACTGTATCTGATTTCCAGCGCAGGGTTCTTTGCGTTTCAAAGTCTGCAATGGCTCTGAAGTGCAAAGTACTTCATGGCCTTTAATTTGAACAGCCTTGATCTGTGTTTCTACTATCTGAAAAGAGTTGATTCGCAGCTCTATAGCTCAGAAATAGAAATAGCAAGCGCATCATCCAGTAATGATATGGCACATTTTGAAATCTGACATTATATTGAGGAAGGAGAAAGTCTCTGAAAAGCAGCATAAAAATGAAGTGTAGGGTTGAGTGATTCTTGCATAAGCAGGAAAAGAGCGGTATTTGATCGGGGATATAAATTATAGTTTTTGATTGGCATTAAATGTAAATAGCAGGAAGGTAGAATGATTTTTTTAAAAAACAAATATAAAATATGTTCAGGACAGGGTGGTGTGGGGCTTTAATAGCAAAGGAAAATTGTGGGTGCTTCACTGAGAAATCAAGTTCATTCATTTTCAATATGTAAGTAAAGCGTATAAAGATAGTATTTGAGTTAGGACTGTTATGGAATATGTTTATCACAGTCGCAAGTCGTGATGGTTGTCAACAGACTGAGCCAATTTTACGATGCTTTTTATGGCACTCGTTAAGAGAAAGTCAATGGTTGTAAAATATAAATGCCACAATTGTGAAATGAACGCTGCGATTATAAACACAGACCCGTCATTCACTATGGTATGGTGCTGCCCAAACCCAGAGATTTCAGCAAACTGTTGTTTACCTGTTGCAGCTCGTTTAAGTTGCACTTCTTTGCTTTTATATGTTGTTTGCTGTTAATTATCAGGGAGGCAGCCTCTGCTCAGAGCTCTGCTGTAAGCATTTGATGATATGAGCAGAACTTGCAAAAATGAAGGTTTGCTGATATACACCCCACCCCACCCCAAATGTCCTTCCAACTCTTAATAGCAGGGAAGAAGCTTAGTGGTTATTGTCATGTTGCTTGACAAAGATAGATAGATAGATAGATAGATAGATAGATAGATAGATAGATAGATGGATGGATGGATGGATGGATGGATGGATGGATGGATGGATGGATGGATGGATGGATGGATGGATGGATAGGGAGTAGGGGAGAGAGGGGAATGAGAGAGAAAGAAAGAGATAAAGCAGAACTTCCTTCACCTCAAATTAAATAAAACAATGGCATCTTAAATCTATGCTTCTAAATAGAGCTTGAAAAGCAACACCTAGCAACAGTAACAAAATTTACTACGTTATAGATCTTTTTTTTCCCCACACATGGAATCTCTAGGTACTTTCTGGATGGGCAATCATGGCAACTTTATGACCTGTGGACTTCAATTCCCAGAATTTCTGAGGCAGCTAGCTCAGGAATTCTGGGAGTTGAAGTCCACAGGTCATAAAATTGACATAGTCTCTCCTTTCATTTTCCCTCACAGTACTAAATCTGGCTGGGCTGAGGGAGAGTAAGTGGCCCAGCTGATGAATTCTGGCCTTGGTGCTTCCATCGTATAAGAGCCTCGGTGGTACAGTGGTTAGAGTGCAGTACTGCAAGCTACTTCTGCTGATCACTGGCTGCCAGCAGTTTGGCAGATCAAATCTCAGTAGGCTCACGGTTGACTCAGCCTTCCATCCTTCCAAGATCTGTAAAATGAAGACCCAGATTGTTGGAGGCAATATGCTTAGAGAGGGCTGTAAAGCACTGTGAAGCAGTATATAAGTCTAAATACTAATGCTATTGCTATCATTCCTTCTTCCCGTCCTCCTTCTTTCTTCTGTAAGACGATCATTTAGAAAGATGTCCTTAGATCTACATTTCTTCTGTGTTCCATGCAGGGCGCACGGACCTGATGCAGTTCTGATGGCCGAAGGGAATCTTTTAGCTGAACTAACCCAATCCCAGATGTTGCACATTGCCCAGCAGATTGCAGCTGGTATGGTTTACTTAGCATCACAGCACTTTGTGCATCGTGACCTGGCTACGCGGAACTGCCTGGTCGGGGAGAACCTGCTGGTGAAGATTGGAGATTTTGGGATGTCAAGAGATGTATATAGCACAGATTACTACAGGGTAAGTAATGCCCGTACCTTGGTTTTAGGAGGAAGGGCCCATTTTCAGAATTTCCTCTAGTGAATGACCGTAAGGGGAAAACATGAGTCCTACGCTTGGTGTAATGAGGAAAATAACGTCACTGCTGATAAACTGATTTATTTGGGTAAAAATAAATCTTTATCTGAGTCCTTCAGGATTGGGCGGCATAGACATGGGATAAATAAATTTATTAATTATCCACAGAGTACTGCCATCCATCCATCCATCCATCCATCCATCCATCCATCTATCCCAAAAAAACATAAAGCTCCTGTGCAAAGAAATTATTTATTACTGTCCTCACTGAAACTTTATTATTTGTTTATTTGTTTATTTGTTTATTTGTTTATTTGTTTATTTATTTATTTACTTATTTACGTATTTACTTACTTACTTACTTACTTACTTACTTACTTACTTACTTACTTACTTACTTACTTACTTACTTACTTATTAGATTTGTATGCCGCTCCTCTCCGAAGACTCGGAGCGGCTCCCAACAACAGAACAGTACAAATCCAATGATTAAAACAATTTAAAACCCTTAATATAAAAACAATCATACATCTCATACAAACCATACATAAAGCGGAAACGGCCTAGGGGAATCAATTTAATGAGACAAGTGGCTGTGATTATTGTAAAGCAAGCGCAGGTGAAGGTTTCTGCTCCCGCCACTCCCGGTGTACTGCAGTCACAGCTTTAGGTCACTGGTGCAGGCACGCTTCCTGTGCATGCACAGGAAACAAAATCTTACAAGGGGACGCACGCAAGCGTAAAATTTTGGCAATTAGAATAGAATAGAAGAATGCGGGGCCTAGTGGAAGAGCCCTCTCTGTGGGGGACCCGATCCTCTGGAACCAGCTCCCTCCAGGGATTCACACTGCCCCCACCCTCTTTGCTTTCCGAAAAAGTTTGAAGACTCATCTTTGCCGCCAGGCCTGGGGCCATTAGATCTTTCCCCCTTTGACCAACTAATGTGTTTACAATAGTCTATTGATTGAGTGGATGATAATTGAATGTTTTTAAGTTTTTAGGATTTTTTAAAAGTCTTTTAATTGTTATTCATTGGATCAAATTGTTTTATTATGTATTCTATGTTTGTTGTGAGCTGCCCCGAATCCACGGAGAGGGGCGGCATACAAATCCGATGAATAAATAAATAGAATTCTTTATTGGCCAAGTGTGATTGGACACACAAGGAATTTGTCTTGGTGCATATGCTCTCAGCGTACATAAAAGAAAAAGATACATTTGACAAGAATCATGTGGTACAACACTTAATGATTGTCATAGGGGTCAAATAAGCAATGAAAAAACAATCAATATTAATAAAAATCTTAGGATACAAGGAACAAGTTACAGTCATACAGTCCTAAGTGGGAGGAAAAGGATGATAGGAATGATGAGAAAAAACTAGTAGAAATAGAAGTCCAGACTTAGTGAAAAGTTGACAGTATTGAGGGAATTATTTGTTTAGCAGAGTGATGGCATTCGGGGAAAAATGTTCTTGTGTCTAGTTGTCTTGGTGTAGCGACGTTTTGAGGGCCACATTTATGTTACATTTGGATCAAAGTGTTTTTGCTGTCCCTGCAAGTTCATTCTTTATTTTAGCAGCCTTGCTTTGACTGGATAGAAGCCCTTTTGAGAAACTCCACCATCTTGGGAATTTGCTTCAAAATTGAATGGTTTCATATCATTAGAAAAACTGAAGAAGTAACACATAAAGACATTATTTATATTCATGCAGCTGTTTTCATTGTGTGCCGAAGAGAACATTTTTATTTCTTTTGTGCACTATTTCTTCCTTTGGTGATCCAGACTCAGCAATTAGTTGACATCTGAACTAGATTTCTCTCTTTTGGAATAGTTGCTTTCCATGTTCTTTCATTCTCACAGTACAAGAATGACATGACATCATATGAGTGATCATGGGATTAAAAAGAAGGATTTAGGGGCAGATGTACAAGCTAAGCATGGAAAAACGCTGTCATCAGCCAGCTTCTATTCACAGTTGCACCAGTTGCCATAATTTATTTATTTATTATTACATTTGTATGCCGCCCCTCTCCATAGACTCGAGGTGGCATACAAATTTAATAATTAATTAATAAATAATGGTTAGTTTAGCCTGCATGTTTTGGTCCTTCGACCATACAAAGCTTGTGTTGCTGGGACAAAACATGGTACCCAAAATAACTTAATATAATTAATTAATTAAAATTATTAAGTTAATTATATATAATTAACGTAATATGATTAATTAGAAAATTAATATAATTAATAATTATCACCATAATCTGTGATAAGAAGCAGGAGAATAGTGGCATATTAGGGGTTGAATTGGCAGAAGAAAGTCAAGCAACTGTAGGATTTAGCCCAAAAGTATTTGCCTTTAAAAAAATCATCACAAAATTGCACTGTTGTGGAGCAAAGCACTAGACCAGTGATGGCGAAACGTTTTTTCCTTGGGTGCCGAGAGCGGGTGCGTGAGTGCCCACACCCATAATTGAATGCCTGGGAATGGTGAAAATGGCCTCCCCTGCCCCTCTCAGAGGCCTTCTGGAGGCCCAAATCAGCCCATTTCCCAAGGTCTGGCGGGCCCAGTAGGCCTGTTTTTCGGCCTCCCCAGACTCCAGAGGAAAAAATGTCCTACCCCATCCCCCCAGAGGCTCTCTGTAATCTGAAAATGCAATCCCAGAGCCTCTGGGTGAGCCAAAAATCAACTGGCTAGCACACACATGCACATTGGAGCTGAGCTAGGATAACGGCTCATATGCCAGCAGATATGGCTCCACATGCTGTCTCTGGCACCCATGCCATAGATTCGCCATCACTGCACTAGACAATCCCACTATCATCTCCATTTCCCAAAGTGAGGAAGCTTAATCATTGTGCCAGCCATTGAGCCACGTTGTAGGTAGGAATAGCCCCTAGTGCCACAATAGGTCTGAGGGGGACTCCTAGTTTGTGTATCTTGGGGCGTCCATAGAATCTCACTGGCATGGCATTTTCTCATTTTCCACCGTTCCTTTTCTGTTGTACAGTTGCTTTGTTTAAGTTGGCTGAGATAAGTACTCAAGTGTTAGCCTCTTTTCTTTCTATCTCTTGGCTTGGCTTCTGGATCTCTTGGAGCTACAATATCCCTTTTCTTTTTCTGGCAGTCATAGTATTCATCATTCATGTGTTGAGCAGAGTCATTTGTAAAGAAGTATCTCATTCAGGAACCAAGGGATTTGGGCATCTGATCAATTCCCTTGCAAACCGGACCCTTGAATGTGTGGATGCAGAGCGGAACTGTCAGGGATGGCACTAAAAGCAAAGCCTTGTTCTTGTTTCAACTTGGCAGGACCTCATGTAGCCCCACTCGGTCTTGTCTGTGTTGAGCTTGAGCCTGTTGGCCCTCATCCAGACTCTCACAGCCTCCAGGCACTGGCACATCACATCCACCGCTTCACTGAATATTTTTATTTTATTTATTTTGTCAAGTACGTATTGGTAGTATACAAAGATATAACAATGTTTATATACATGATATTGATACTAATAATAGAGAAACATTAGGACAGGGTCGGTAGGCATGCTGGTGCACCTATGCATGTACCTTACTGACCTCTTAGGAATCGGGTGAGGTCAATGGTAGATAGTTTAAAGATAAAGTTTTGAGGGTTAGGTGATGATACTACAGAGTCAGGTAGTGAGCTCCATGCATTAACTACTCGATTGCTAAAGTCGTGTTTCAGCCAGATACAATTACTTCTAGTTGTACTATGCAAGAGGTATTAATAGATAAGGTTCATTGGCACATTGAAGAAAATGTGGAGACTGACCATTATAAAGCAACTATAAAAAGCATTGGAACACATTGTTAATCCTTAATTGTGTGCTCTGTCACTAATTATTGTATCACTTTGCCTTGCCTGGGAGTCTCTTTTGCACTGCAAAATATAATGAAAAGGAGGGTGAAGGATAGCAGTGTCTACAAAATAATTTTCACTGAAGCTGGGTCATGTTTCAGGAAGATATTAATTTTTTACCTTCAAATTTTTGGTCTTCTCTTGTCCCACTACAATAACAAAACAAAAAAAATAGGACCAACCTTTTCCTCGGTGTGCAATTGTCAATAATGTTCTGCCCTGTGTCAGCACAGCTATTAAGAGATACTGCAGAGATGACTGCAGAGAGAGATAACCTTTGGATAATTGGCAAGGTGCACACACTGGTGATGGTGTTAGCTACATTTGTTTAGAGCCTGGATGGTAGTACGGATAGAATGGGAAAGTATTTATTTATTTATTTATTTTTATTTATTCATTTGTCCAATACACAAATACATAGGAAGAAAAACAGACGTGGTAATATATATAAGGGTAAAACTGAACTTAGAGGAGAGGATATATGAAAGAAAGAGAAAGGAAAGACAATTGGACAGGGGACGAAAGTAGTCATTCTGCTTCGGAAGCTCGGTCTGCAAGGAAAGGATCTTTTGTTTGAAAAGCTAAGCCCTTCCCCAAAAGCCTTCGAGTTTAAATGCCATATTATAACCCACATTTCAATTCAATTCAATTCAATTTATTAGATTTGTATGCCGCCCCTCTCCGTAGACTCGGGGTGGGTCACAACAATAATAACACAATATATAACAAATATAATAATTAAACATAATAAAAAGTCATTAAAAAACCCTTATTAAAAGAAAACATGCACTCAAACATACCATATATAAACTGTATAGGCCCGGGGGAGATGTCTCAGTTCCCCCATGCCTGGCGGCAGAAGTGGGTTTTAAGAAATTTCCCTTCCTAAACCAAGTTGCTGAACCTGGCTAACCCAGATGCCCATTGCATCCAGATGAAGCTTTTTTGAACAATTCCTTCTTACCACTTGCAGATGATCCAACGAAGAAACCATCCATTTGTCACCGTCTTTTCTTTCAATGGTACACTTGAGAAACCACAAACACCTACCACAAAATCTGCCCACGAGGGAATGAAAAGATTGTGGCACCATTAAAGAAAATTGAGCTACCTGCCCAATCTGTTATCATACTGAACCTTGTGGGTTCAGTACAAAACTTTGCAATGTTACTGTGCTCCTCAACAAATAATGCCGTCTATCATTTGTTCTTTTTGTGGCTATTCAAATAATGTGACTTAATCAACTGAAAAAGAGTCCAAGCACCTATTTGAAAATTTATCTTAGTCGGTAAGCCATTCCCACCCAGTCACTTGACCTTCAAGCCACCCCTGGTTACATGATTTTCAAGCCACTCCCACCCGATCACATGGCCGGCAAGCCACTCCTACCCGATCACATGACCATCAAGACACACCCACAAAATAAGCCATGCTCACAGTGTGGCAGTACATTTTTTAGCAGCCCATCACTCTCTGTATGAGTGTGTGTATTAAAAAGGGCAGGGATATGATCCCTGCACAGTTGTAGCAGCTCTTTCCACACTTTTTTTCTTACCTGCCCTGCAGGTTCATAGATTCATAGAAGTCTGACGGCAGAAAAAGACCTCCTGGTCCATCTAGTCTGCCCTTATACTATTTTCTGTATTTTATCCTAGGATGGATATATGTTTATCCCAGGCATGTTTAAATTCAGTTACTGTGGATTTATCTACCACGTCTGCTGGAAGTTTGTTCCAAGGATCTACTACTCTTTCAGTAAAATAATATTTTCTCATGTTGCTTTTGATCTTTCCCCCAACTAACTTCAGATTGTGTCCCCTTGTTCTTGTGTTCACTTTCCTATTAAAAACACTTCTCTCCTGGACCTTATTTAACCCTTTAATATATTTAAATGTTTCGATCATTTCCCCCCTTTTCCTTCTGTCCTCCAGACTATACAGATTGAGTTCATTAAGTCTTTGCTGATACGTTATATGCTTAAGACCTTCCACCATTTTTGTAGCCCGTCTTTGGACCCATTCAATTTTGTCAATATCTTTTTGTAGGTGAGGTCTCCAGAACTGAACACAGTATTCCAAATGTGGTCTCACCAGCATTCTATATAGCGGGATCACGATCTCCCTCTTCCTGCTTGTTATACCTCTAGCTATGCAGCCAAGCATCCTACTTGCTTTCCCTACCGCCTGACTACACTGTTCACCCATTTTGAGACTGTCAGAAATCACTACCCCTAAATCCTTTTCTTCTGAAGTATTTGCTAACACAGAACTGCCAATACAACACTCAGATTGAGGATTCCTTTTCCCCAAGTGCATTATTTTACATTTGGAAACATTAAACTGCAGTTTCCATTGCTTTGACCATTTATCTAGTAAAGCTAAATCATTTACCATATTACAGACGCCTCCAGGAATATCAACCCTATTGCACACTTTAGAGTCATCGGCAAATAGGCAAACCTTCCCTACCAAACCTTCCCCTATGTCACTCACAAACATATTAAAAAGAATAGGACCCAGAACAGACCCTTGTGGTACACCGCTTGTAACCTGACTCTGCTCAGAATACTCACCGTTAACAATAACTCTCTGATGTCTACGCTTCAGCTCTAGGCTGCAGAGAAACATCTCTTTCCAAACGTCAGGCTAAAATGTAAGAAAAATGTAATTATGATGATTAATAAGACAGAAAATATGCCATTTGGTGGTGTCAGCTATGCACGGCTCCTTGCCTGTGGACAGGCTGCAGAAGGCCGCTGTTTGCTTACTCTTCCAGAGGAAGAACAAAGATTTGAGCAACCTTCTGTCTGGCAGCCCGAAAGGATAAAAATATACCATCATTAAAACAAAATTACTAGACTAAAAGCTAGTCAAAAGGAAAAAGTACAGAAAGCCAGAACAAACAATAAACAAGTTAAATTAAGCAACAGCAGAATCATGAGCTTGTTTAAGAAGAAACATTTGTTATTGCTGGCAGAAGATACTGAGAGAAAAATATCTTAAGATCTCTCAGTAGGGAGCTCTGTAGATGGGATCCTGCCTGCCACAAAATAATTCTCCTCATCAGGCATCCTTAGAAGGAAGTAGAGCAAGTGACTGAACCATAGGTCTTAAAGGACAAATAGTTTCAGAGTTTCCGCCTATTGATTTCACTCTTCTATTCTACACAGATGTTGAAACCCAAAATTGTTAGCCCTCTGCTCTGGGTCCTTTTAGCACCCATTGTTTCATATCTGTAATATTTGAGTTTCTCCATTTTACAACCTGGATCCTACATTGAACAACTTGTAAATGCATCTGCCAAACAGACTTAACCCGGCACATTTGCTTGATCTCTTCACTACTATATCCAGGATCAAATATAAGCAATTGTGTTTTATTTCTTGTATCCAGTCATTCTTTAAGGATAAAATAAATCATTCATTAACAGAAGATTAAATAAGTTTAACAAAAAGAAAGATAGTTATGAGTAGTGATGGGCGAACCCAACGGTGTTCGGGTTCGGCACGTTCGGACGAACTTTACGCAAAATTCAGCCGAACCCGAACTGAACCCGAACCCGAACGGGGAATCACACCAAGAGATTCCGGGGTCAGGTATACCGGCAGGTTGCTAAGGACACCAAGGTGATCACTTCCTGGATTCCATGGAATCCAGGAAGTGATCACCTTGGCATCCTTAGCAACCTGCCGGTAACGTCAAGGCTCCGCCCCTGGAATCTCTTCGTGGGAGGGATTCCCAAGCTCCTTCAAAGGGAGGTCTTCACGTAAAAATAAACATTGTTATTTTTACGAAAAAGGACACCGCAGCGGTGCTGCAAGCAAAGAGCGGTCCTTTCATGTAAAAATAAACATTGCTTGCAACTCCGCTGCGGTGTCCTTTCACGTAAAAATAAACATTGTTATTTTTACGAAAAAGGATGCCGCAGCGGCACTGCAAGCAAAGAGCGGTCCTTTCACGGTGACGTCAAAGCTCTGAACACCGAACGCGACCCTGAACTTTGCCCGAAGTTTCAAAAAATGTACCGAAATGTACCGAAAACTGCAAAATTCGATACGGATCCGAATTGTGCAGGTTTGGTTGCGGGTGATTTACGGTGGAAGCAAAATCTGGTAGAAGAAGATGTCAACATTTGTCTTTATATAGTTGACTAAATAATATCTACCATGGTTGGCCATGTTGTAAGAGCTTCTGTTGGACCATTTTAATTGTAATACCCACTAGCTGAATCCAGAGCTTTTGTAAATAAAAAAAATATGCCTTGAGAAATGGTTGATTAAAAACGTTTTTTTAAACAATGCCATTGGTTTATATACAGTTGTGTGGTTTGATTTGGTTTTGCTAAATCTAAAAATGTCTATCAGATTCTGCATTGTTTACTCTTGCACTAGATTTGTTGCTAATTTTCAAAAGATCCACCCAAAGATCCCAGTGATTTAAAGCATTTAGGCTACTGGAATTGGCATGCAGACTTCTTTTTTAATCTTTCCTGTCTTCCATACCATCTGCATAATTTAGCCTCTCTGTCCCCTGCTTTCAATTTGAAATGCCAATTAGCAGTAACCCAGCTGCTTCCTAGTCTTGCATTTATTTTAAAATTGTCTTTGATTTGATTTTCACAAAATCCCAAGATTTGGGTTTGTAGTCCCTCTCATGGAATCCATAGCTACATCTGTTCAGATGTACAGTCTATTCCACAATGAAGTTCTCTAGGGCAGTGTTTCCCAACCTTGGCAACTTGAAGATATCTGGACTTCAAAGTCCAAATATCTTCAAGTCCAAATATCTTCAAGTTGCCAAGGTTGGGAAACACTGCTCTAGGGCAACAGGACTTTCAGCCTTGTTGGCCTTTCCAAAGCAGATTTGGGGAAGGATCTGAAGATCAAATAGTGGACAGATCCAGCTGGATGCAGGTCAAGGACAATTCCGCACACATAATAGAGATGAAGATGCCATCCATTCAACTGTGTCCAGTTCTCAGCTATTCTATGAATCACCTCTCTCCACATTTTCCAGTCTTGTACAACTCCTTTCAGTTGTTTTGTACTCTGGCTGATATCTGTGTTGATGGTATCTAACCACCGTACAGTTCTACTCTATATAATACTGTCTAGCCACATAATAATACTGAGAGCTAAATGGAAATTAATTTGTCAGAATCATGTCCATAATTCTGCCAAAATGCCATAGTATTATGCCATAATACTTCTATTTAAATATATTTCTGAAAGAAAGAGGAGTCGAATGAGATAATAACACTTAAATAGGAAGTACAATATATACTGCTCAAAAAAAATAAAGGGAACACTCAAATAATATATCCTAGATCTGAATGAATGAAATATTCCCATTGAATACTTTGCTCTGTACAAACTTGAATGTGCACAACAGCATGTGAAATTGATTGTCAATCCGTGTTCCTTCCTAAGTGGACAGTTTGATTTCACAGAAGTTTGATTTACTTGGAGTTATATTGTGTTGTTTAAGTGTTCCCTTTATTTTTTGAGCAGTGTATTTTTGCTGTCCCCTCAATTTAACTTTCTTCACACCAGAAGTTGCTAGTTACCTCAATATAGAAAATACAGGGGCTGATGTGGGATCATACATTTCTTTTGACAAGCTAAATGTTGCTATTTCTTCAGTAGTTTTGTGAATTTAGCAAAGCAGCCTCTTTCAAAGGGGTTTTAGTAAAAAGACTCCATGAAAGGTTGCTAGAGGCTTAGGAAAAGATAGAAGGAAAAGGAAAATTGTCTGAACTTCATGTGCTGCAGGGTGCTAGGAAGCACAGTATCAGAATTTGTATGTGCCACAACTCAGCTGCCAGCCTGATGCTTTCACCTGTGGTTCTGCAACAGATAATGACAACAAAAGAAAACAGTATTTGGAAATTTGAATGCTACACAATGCTAGCAGTAGACATAATACTTTTTATGCAGGGGTTCCCTGAGACATGCACATTATTTCAAGGATTTTTCCATGATAAAAATGTTAAGAAGGAGTTAGCGATGCAGTAACAGAATTTAAACTTTCTGTATCTCTTTCTTGCTATTTTTGAGTTGTATGGTGTTTTGCAACCCAGATTTGATAGCTTACAGCAAATGCTGTAACTTTAGGATCATGGGAAAATAATATTATGTAGAGTCAGAGTGTTCATCTAACATAGTATTAATTTAACCAGAAATAGAATCTTTGTAGAGTAGAGTAGAGTAGCATGGCGTGGAGTGGAATGGAATGGAATGGAATAGAATAGAATTCTTTTATTGACCAAGTATGATTGAACACAAATGGAATTTGTCTTTGGTGCATATGCTCTCAGTGTACATAAAAGAAAATATACATTTGTCAAGAATCATGAGGTACAACACTTAATGATTGTCATAGGGGTCAAATAAGCAGTGAGGATGGATCTAATTCAGCCTATTGTTCACCCATTTATTTTGAAATATATCAAAATTGGATTCTCCCTCTTCCCCGAAGTTCTTCCCTGCATAACCAGCAGCCAAATTTGGCATTTGAAGATACTCCAGTTTGAAATGCATATTTTTGAGAATTTTCCCAAAGAAAATAAGATGAAGCAGCTGAAATGTAGGAGTGCCAGCTCTCTTTTAGCCACCTACCATGTTCTTAGTGCAGAGCAGCTAAAGCAGCACTGGCATTTACTACAGCTTACAGCTGGAATCCCCTAGTATCCTAGATAAAAGGGTTGCTTTAGGGCAGCAGAGGGACATGTACTTTCTGGGTCACATCTCCATAGATAGAAGAGGATCTAAACCATTAGGATCTAACAGAGAGAGGGAAAACCTTCTCCTGCTTCAGGTAGTCTCTCTTAATATGCAGTACTGATTATAACCTGGTAATAGGTGATTTAGATAGCTCTTGAGGGCCTGTAGTTGTTAAAAACACAGGTCTCTCCCTTTGTATGGGGCAGAAAATATGCATCTTTTCTATACCACTTTTATTTTCAACTAGAGATGTTGTTCCCATTCACACACTAATGTCCTTGCCTGGTAACATCAATATGCTACAATGTGATGCAGAGGATCAGCAGATTGTGTTTGTTTTATGCTGGGGTTGGTTTGCTTCTCCAATGGGCTATTGTGATGAGACACAGCTCATTGATCCTACATACATGCATACATGCATACATACATGCATGCATACATGCATACACACATACATACTACACACACACACAAATTTCAGATCCTTTGGCAACCATTGTGGTTCAGGATATTTTTGGAGCAAAAACGTTGTTCTATAGGCAAAGAACAGTGAAGGCCTATATTTAAAGTCCTTTCAGAATGGCAGAGTCCTTTCCTGAATATTAGAGTTTAATAGTGGGGTCCCTTGGAAAATATTAAGGACCTCAAAACAGGGTTGATATTGGTGGCTTGGTGTTGAGGAGCTCCATGCCATGGGGCCTCTGGAAAGAAAAGAATTCATGACTTCCAAAAGTAAGTATGGCCTTGTTCCAGGTAACTTTCCGGTCACAATTCAAAGTGTTGGTTATGACCTTTAAAGCCCTTCATGGCATCGGACCAGAATATCTCCGAGACCGCCTTCTGCCGCACGAATCCCAGCGACCAATTAGGTCCCACAGAGTGGGCCTCCTCCGGGTCCCGTCAACTAAACAATGTCGGTTGGCGGGCCCCAGGGGGAGAGCCTTCTCTGTGGCGGCACCGACTCTCTGGAACCAACTCCCCCCGGAGATCAGAACTGCCCCTACTTTTCCTGCCTTCCGTAAACTCCTCAAAACCCACCTTTGCCGTCAGGCATGGGGGAACTAAACATCTCCCCCTGGGCACATTTAATTTATACATGGTATGCCTGTGTGTGTGTCTGTTAGTATATGGGGTTTTTTAAATCTTTAAATATTTTAATTAATTGAATTATTTATGATTTGTTTTACACTTGTTGTGAGCCGCCCCGAGTCTTTGGAGAGGTGCGGCATACAAATCCAAATAATAAATAAAATAAATAAATAAAATAAACTTTTAGCTTGAGTCATAAAGATAGGCACTTGATAGAGTTTGTAGTATGTGATCCTTGTTCATTCTTTCCTGGTTCAGGTAAAGCTACCAAGCTACTGAAGATGGGGGTGGGCATTGCTGATTAGTGTGCCCTAGATGAGTTGTGCCTCCAGAACTTATTCTGACAGCAATTGGGTATTTTCCCAACCATTTGGTCAACTTCTGGAATTCAGAGGTTGCTAGAGTCCTCGATGAGATAACTCCAAGTGGCCTTTCGCAGTCCATTGATCACAAGAGTCCATGTATATTAAAAATAAATTCTATGACATGAAATAATAGAGATATGCCCAGCATGCTGTGGAAGGAAAAGAATTAGAAAGGTAGAGCAAAGGGAGTTTGAGTTTGAGTTAGGGTTAAGCCTAATGGTACCTTATAGTGAGACCAGCGCAAACCCTTATTTTAATTCAATTTAATTCGCTTCAGTTCTAATTGTAATTAAAATTACATTCAATTAATTGCTCAGTCTCTGTCAAGGGACGCTACTCTTCTCCAGTGTGGTGAAGCATCAAGACACGACCAATTAGCCTCTCTTTCTGCTTCTTTTAAAGACTCACTTGATAAGCAAAGTTCTGCTGCTGCTACACTGTTTAGAGGTGACATGCTGTGCTGCACATGGCTTTTCTCCAGTCAACCCCAAATTATTACATGGTGGTGACACTCAACACTAATAGGAGATAATATATGTAGTTCAGGGCTGAACTTTGAGATTGGGGCTCTCTGAGCTCAATTGTTTTCTTGCAGACATTTTATTACCCAGCTAGGTAACATCATCACACCTTGTGAGTGTGCTGTTTCTCCTTGTTTATATATTTAGCTTACCCAGACAATCTTGGTGGTGGGGCATTTCTTTTTAAATAGGGTATTGTTTTTTGCTGGATTGTTTATCTCTTTAATAGCTCCTAGATTAAGTTTCTATTTTCTGCTTGTTTGATTGTCTAATGTTAATTCCTCCATCTCTGCTGATATTAGCTGCTGAAGAGGATGTGTTCTGGTTCTGCTTTCCTTCTTAGCTTTTTTATTGTCATTTTAAAAAATGATCTTTATTAAATATATACATTAAAAAGAGAGCAGAAGAAAAACAAGACATATGGTACTTATGATCACAATCATAAATATCATATTGAAAGAAAAACAAGAAGAGAAAGAAGTAGAAGAAAGTAAAAGGAGTATAAGAAGTACTGTCATTTTTTGAATAGCGTGTACTTGTGGTTTATCTCTATAGTGATGACTGATGTTTCTGAGTGCCAAGTTTCCAGGAATTCCTTAGAATTTTGGAAAATATTAAGGTAGCAAATATTAAGAAACATAAAATAGACCCCTATAATTTAAAAACAAAGCTAATTCAGCAGAAAATATTATTTTAAGTCAGCTTTAGCCTCTTTGTGAATTTAAAAATTACAGAAGAATATTACTTAAATATTATTAAATTTCTTATATGGCAATATAAGAAATGCAGAACATATTTTTAGATACATGCTTTAGTTTTGTTCCATTATAGCTCTGTTTTGACTTCAAACCAACATGTATGTTAGTACTGTATAATGAAATATTACACCAACATCTCGGTATGGTGCTGAATTATATTTCTACAGCATAGATTTTGTCATTTCATGAATAGCTTCGACTCTTTCAAATCTGGAGTACAGCAGAGAGGATAGTCCTATTTTAAGGAAGGGATCCAGGATGTGAGTTTGTTGTCCTTCAAAATGTCTCCAACTTCTTTTTACTTTTTTTAAATTAAAGGCGGGATAAAAATTCAGATAAATAAATCCATGAATCTGTACTAGAAACAATCACATTCTGATATTTTCCTTTTCCGTTATTCCCCCATATTTTTCCTATGAATTATATTAAGATGTTCATTGCCTGTGCTATAGTACAGAAAACTACCTTGCATGTCAGGAAATAGCCATGAATAGTGTTAGGCGAATCGAACCTGCACAATTCAGGCCTGTACCGAATTTTGCAGTGTTTGGCATACCGAACCCGAACCCGAATTTTTTTAAAAATTAGTGTTCCGGTTCGGCGTTCGTGCTGAGCACCGCAAAGCGCCACCGCCTCCTCCTCATCTGCTGAGAAGAGGAGGAAGAGGCGGGTGCCAGTGGCGGCGGAGGAAGGCAAACACCAGGGAGCTGTCGGCCAGTCGGGAGGCTGGGAGGGAGACACAGAAGGAGCTAGGGAATCCCATGAAGGGATTCCAGGGGCGGAGCTTTGACGTCCAATATACCGGCAAGTTGCTAAGCACACCAAGGTGATCACTTCCTGGATTCCGGGGGCGGCACTACAATAATGGCAGGAGGATGGAATCCAGGAAGCGATCACCTTGGCGTGCTTAGCAACCTGCCGGTATACGTAACTAGTGATGGGCGAACCGAACTCGCACAATTGAGGTCCGTACCGAATTTTGCGGTGTTCTGTATACTGAACCCGAACCTGAAGTTTTTAGAAAATCCATGCCGAAGTTCGAGTTCGGGTTCGGGCAGCGTGGCAAAGCGGCGAACCAATGGACAGCCTTCTTCTTACCTGAAGCCATGCGGTCTCCGGACATCAAGGTAAATGAAAGGCTGGGATTGGCCATGTGTCCTGCTGACCACTCATTGGCCAGCAATATGCATGGCTTGCATTGGTCCCCAAGGACACCTGACCTGCCTCTATAAAAGGCAGCACCTTGCTGTCCAGCCCCATTGTAAGAGATACCAGCTAGCGAGGGAAATTCTGTGTTACTTATACTGAGAGAGAGATATAGATTAGCTTTCACTTTGTTTCTACTACAAAGAAAGAGACTCTTCATTACAAGTTGAAGAGTCAGGAAAACTTTGGTGACTAATGCATCCAGGCAGGGAAGGGCAGGCCTAAAGAAAAAAAAACAGGGGGAGGCAGGGGGCCAGTTGCTCTCTGCTACACTTCCACTTCCTTAGCAACCTGCCGGTATACATGACGTCAAAGCTCCGCCCCCGGAATCTCTTCGTGGGATTCCCCAGCTCCTTTTGCTTGCGGCGCCGCAAGCAAAGGGAGGTCTTTTCATGTAAAAATAAAAATTGTTATTTTTACGTGAAAGGACGCCGCAGCGGCGCCACAAGCAAAGGGAGGTCCTTTCACGTAAAAATAAAAAAAAAATATTTTTACATGAAAGGACCTCCCTTTGCTTGCTGCGGCGTCCTTTTTCGTAAAAATAAAAATAAATAAAAATTAAAAATCCATAAAAATAAAAAACGATGGGATTCCGGGGGTTAAGCTTTGACGTCACGGACCATTCGGGTTCAGGTTCAGCCGAACTTTGCGTGAAGTTCGGCCGAACTCATCGAACCCGAACTATCCATGAATAGCCCATTCGCCCATCACTAGCCATGAATATTTACCAAAAAGGTAGAGTAGGCTGATTGTTCAATTCTTGAATATTTTATCTGCCCTTCTTGGGCATTTAGAAGTTGCCATGTTGGAGTTACTGCAATTGTTTGTTTTAATTTTGCTTCTAAACTATGACAGCATGCAAATTTTTCATCAATATATGGATATGCGACTTTTTATACTACTAGCTTTGTCTTAGTTTCTCAAGTGTAACGTTCACTTTTCTTATTTGTGGAATGATACATGTTGCACAACAATGTTACACAGAGCTTTGCATCCTCCAGGTATTTGGGATCATGGTATATTAGTACAACTTCTACTTATTAGTATAACGTCTACTTATGTGCTGACCAAAGTTAATTGGTGTTGAACTCCCAAACAGTTGATAGAGAAGCTGTTGTCAGGAAAGGCTACAACAAGAACAAATAACAGAAGCATCAATTTCCATGCAGCTGTTATTCAAAATCCTGCTTTCATTCAGTGAAGATTTTTCTTGCGACCCTCTTAAGTTATTAATGGCGTTGTAAGAAGCCCAGAATGTTATTTTGCTTTACTTATGTCTAGCACAAAATGTGTATTCATTTGAAAATCAATATAGCAGATTATTTCCCCCTTTTCAAATAATAATGGAAAGGGCAGGGGGGGTGTTTAACTACCAGTACATGCACCATAGTACAAATGCTCAACACCAGGGATAAGTTGTCTTTCTACCTTCCTCCATCACTTCAGAAATGGCAATACTAGCAAACACCTGCAGGTTTCATCTGTCACTGCACAGCTGTATACCTGTGTGGGCGAATTGTGTTGAGGTCTTCCACAGGAAAAGTGAGAGTGAGCTTGTGACAGTCAAGATGCTTGCCAGGAGTGCTGGTGGGTGTTTGTATTGAACTATCACAGTTGAAGGCATTTTATTAGATGCTATTTTGGCAACTGGTGCTTAAATGAAATTAGCTTCTTCCCCACATTTACTTTTCAGCTCGGCTGCTACATCATTGCCAGGTTGTCCATTGCGTCACACTGCGATCTGGAGGATGACGAATGTGTTTTTTCAGGGCTACAAGTGGGTGCCAAAATGATCACAGCAGCTGGCTTTATTTTTAGCCTCCTTTCAATGGGATTTTTAAAGTATGCAATTCTTAATTCATTTGCCCCAGAGTAAGCCTACATAAAAATGATTTGTGAATCAAAAATTCTTTGCCAGATTGTGTGGATGTCTTTAGTAACCAAAAATAAAAAATGGAGGAGGTAAGAAAAAAAATCTTCTCAGTTGGATCAGGTCCTGATTGGTCCTGCTGAGTATTCGAACCAATTTTAGCACAATGCTTTTCACAAGACTAGAAAATGTGAATGAGGATGAGGATGAAATGGACCCTTGCATGAAATTCTTAAAAGCTATTTGGCTCCATCAGAGTAGAATTGTTATTTACTTATTTGCTTGAGTCTATGGTGCTACTGGTTGACATATGTAACCCTCTAGGTCGAGAAACCTCATTATCTGTTCCTAATTGTCATAGGGAAGGATGTGGACAAAATGAGATATAGTTAAGATGATGTGATACAATTAACAATATATGTTGTTAACTAAGGGAAATGTACTCGAGAACCAGATGATCAGATTCTTTAGTATAGGTAGATGAAGTAAACTTTTAGTGCTTTGAATGATACTCCTACTTCTGGTTTCTTGCCTCTGACAGTAAAGAAACCATTAATCACGATAGGTTCCTTTTAACTGCAATAATGAAGTTTTCTGACAGAAATACAGAAGTAATTACTATTATTATTATTGTTGTTGTTATTATTCTTATTCTCCAATTCTATTCACAGTCTGGGACTGTGTTGCTTTCATGTGTTTGGCTTGTTATTGTAAGGTATAAGATTCAGAGTAAAAGTTACACTGAAGAGTTGAACAATAAAATAGAATTAGGAAAGAGATATATGCTATTATGTGTTTCTGGTTGTAACAGTTGACATATTCATGTGTATTATTTGTTTGTAGGAAATAATCAATTCCACCACCTGCTTACTGGATCCGTGTCCCTCCTGGCTGGTTTCAGCCAGCAGGGAAGTGACACGGAGCTGGGTCCAAGAGATTGTCAATGCTTCTTTGGGGAGGAGGTCCTTCCCAGCTCCCTACAAGGAGGCACTTGTGCGCCCCCTCCTCAAGAAGCCTTCCCTGGACCCAGCCATTCTCAACAACTATCGTCCAGTCTCCAACCTTCCCTTTATGGGGAAGGTTGTTGAGAAGGTGGTGGCGCTCCAACTCCAGCAGTCCTTGGAAGAAGCCGATTATCTAGGCCCCCAGCAGTCAGGATTCAGGCCCGGCTACAGCACAGAAACTGCTTTGGTTGCATTGATGGATGATCTCTGGCGGGCCCAGGGCAGGGGTTTATCCTCTGTCATGGTGCTTCTCGACCTCTCAGCGGCTTTTGATACCATCGATCATGTTATCCTTCTGCGCCGGCTGGAGGGGTTGGGAGTGGGAGGTACTGTTTTTCAGTGGTTCTCCTCCTACCTCTCCGGTCGGTCGCAGTCAGTGTTAGTGAGGGAGGTCGACCTCTAGGCTTCTCCCTTCTGGGGTGCCTCAGGGGTCGGTCCTCTCCCCCCTGCTGTTCAATATCTACATGAAACCGCTGGGCGAGATCATCCAGGGGCATGGGGTGAGGTATCATCAGTACGCTGATGATACCCAGTTGTACATCTCCACCCCATGTCCAGTCAACAAAGCAGTGGAAGTGATGTGCCGGTGCCTGGAGGCTGTTAGGGTCTGGATGGGTGTCAAACTCAACCCTGATAAGACGGAGTGGCTGTGGGTTTTGCCTCCCAAGAACAATTCCATCTGTCCATCCATCACCCTGGGGGGGGGGAATTACTGACCCCCTCAGAGAGGGTCCGCAACTTGGGCATCCTCCTCAATCCACAGCTTACATTAGAGAACCATCTTTCAGCTGTAGCAAGGAGGGCGTTTGCCCAGGTTCGCCTGGTGCACCAGTTGCGGCCCTATCTGGACCGGGAGACACTGCTCACAGTCACTCATGCCCTCATCACCTTGAGGTTCGACTACTGTAATTCTCACTACATGGTGCTACCTTTGAAGAGTATTCAGAAACTTCAGATTGTGCAGAATGCAGCTGCGAGAGCAATCATGGGCTTCCCTAGGTACGCGCATGTTTCACCAATACTCCGCAGTCTGCATTGGTTGCCAATCAGTTTCCAGTCACAATTCAAAGTGTTGGTTATGAGCTATAAAGCCCTTCATGGCATCGGACCAGAATATCTCCAGGACCACCTTCTGCTGCACGAACACCAGCGACCAGTTAGGTCCCACAGAGTTGGCCTTCTCCGGGTCCCGTCGACTAAACAATGTCATCTGGCGGGACCCAGGGGAAGAGCCTTCTCTGTGGCGGCCCTGACCCTCTGAAACCAGCTCCCCCCAGAGATTAGGATTGCCCCCACCCTCCTTGCCTTTCGTAAATTCCTTAAGACCCACCTCTGCCATCAGGCATCGAAGAATTGAGACATCTTCCCTAGGCCTATATAGTTTATGTATGGTATGTTGTGTGTATGTTTTTTAAATTATGGGTTTTTAGTTTTTTAAATATTTGATTTGTATTTTACATTGTTCTCTGCCATTGCTGTGAGCCGCCCCGAGTCTACGGAGAGGGGCAGCATACAAATTTAATAAATAAATAAATAAATAAATAAACAAACAAACAAACAAACAAACAAACAAATAGTGCTATCAATGGATTTACCTTTTATGTGCTACCAAAATTAAATATTTAAATCAAATATAATTTATATATTATATTTGTATAATTCAAATGCTGGATCAGATCAAAAAGACACTCTTCTTTCGTTTTTCCATCGCATAATGATATGTATGTATGTATGCATGCATGCATGCATGTATGTATGTACAGTGATCCCTCGATTTTCGCGATCTCGTTCTTCGCGAAACGCTATATCGCGATTTTTCCCACCCGATGACATCACTCTCTTCCTTCCTTTCTCATCTTTCTTTCTCTCTCTCTTTCTCTATCTTGCTTCTTCCTCTCTCACACTCTCTTCCTCCCTCTCTCATCTCTTTCTTTCCTTCTCTCTCTTTCTCTATCTCTCCCCCTCTTGCTGGTGGGCAGCGGGCGGGCGGCGGGCGGCGGGCGGGCGGGCGAGCGGGGGCATCAGCGAGGAAGACCCAGGGAAGGTTCCTTCGGCCGCCCAGCAGCTGATCTGCTCGGCAGCGCAGCGAGGAGCCGAATCGGGGTTTCCCCTTTGCGTGGGCAGCGGGGAAACCCCGATCTTCGTCTGCTCGCTGCTGCTGCGCTGCCGAGCAGATCAGCTGCTGGGCGGCTGCAGCAGCAGCGAGCAGATGAAGATCGGGGTTTCCCCGCCGCCCACGCAAAGGGGAAACCCCGATTCGGCTCCTCGCTGCGCTGCCGAGCAGATCAGCTGCTGGGCGGCCGAAGGAACCTTCCCTCGCCGCCCACGCAAACTCCACCATCTGCGCATGCGCGGCCATGAAAAAAAATGGTGCGCATGCGCAGATGGTGTTTTTACTTCCGCAACCCTACATCGTGAAAAATCGATTATCGCGAGGGGTCTTGGAACGGAACCCTCGCGATAATCGAGGGATCACTGTATATATAGGATGAATCAACTTAGGAGTATTGTTGTTTGCCACTTCCCATATGAAGGAAGATCTATTTTTTCATGTTAGAAAGCTTATTTTGCATTGGGATTTAAAACAAAATCCCTTGCCAACTGACATTTTTAAAATATATTTTCATTAATAAATTTAGAAAAGTCTTTTTCCATTTCTTTTGCCAATGTCATTGCCTTTATTTTTGTCAAGATTATTAATATCCATTTTCAGTATTCTGGATACATATTCAGCACACACAATGTTCAGTATACATTTTCTTTCCTGTTCTCTGCATTCGGGAAATATTTGGGTTTTCAAACAAGGGGTTCTCATACTTTCAGCTGAATTTTTGGTATTTGTCCTGAATCAAACCTGATTAGGAAAGATGCCTTTCTTAAGACAAGTCTCACTATTAACTGACAATTTTTAATATATTGCCCAATCATATTAATTCAAGATTATCAAAGTTAAAAATATAAAATGTATATAAAACATCCTTCCCTTAAATCCCCAAACACCACATTAATGAAACGCAAAACAAATAAAATCAACAAAAGAAAACTCAACCCTACAAAGTGCCTCCACACCACAATTAGCAGCCATTACTTCCTGGATGAAACGTGTCTTGAACATTTCTAAAAAGCCAGTAAGGAGATACACTTCAGGCCTTGCTTAAATGATACTTAAGCATCGGGCAACCCCCAAGAAGGATTGTTTATGTGCTCCCATTTTCTTAACAACTCATAGGGCAGAGTTTTCTAGCTGAAGACACTGGGGAAGGAAAGGAAACCACTGAGTGATTAAAAGATATACAACAGGAAACTAGCTAATTTTAAAAAATGGGTTTTCTGCCACATCACAGCAATATAGTCCCTCAAACAATATTCAGTGGTCTCCTTAAAATATGACAGGAAAGTAGATGCTGCCTTTGCACGAATAAAAAATATTTGAAGACCACATCTGGGGCGATTTTTTTAAAGGGTTTGGAAAATGTTTAATGCAATGAGAATCAGTTTGAGAGAAAGAGAATGGTGTCCTCATTGGTATATCTGGGGCAGTACTGGGTTCTAAAACACTTTACTACCAGTTTCTGCACCCGATGCTTCTGCTCATGCACCAAAGGGTCCCCGGTGGGTGGGCAGAGCCACCCACCATTGGTGCTACTGTTCTGTTGTGAAAGTTTTCTTTTTGCATGTACATTGATTAAAACCTTTCTTTATTCTTCCTTCTCCACTTCTGTTTATATGCAACTCTGGTTATAATGATTGGGAAAAACATTTAGTTGGCAAATTGGTAGCATGTAATCATCATGTCATTCTCACAAGTCCCAAGAATCCTTTAACACATTCATGAGTTGGTGCCACATTGAATGGACACTTTGAGAGAAGAGTTCACTGGACTGGTTGATATTTTTTACAATCTAGTTTTCTCTGCATTCCATCCTCTCACAACAACACCTTAGAATTCTTTAAAAATCAGCGGAAAAGTAAAGAAAAAATATGCATTGGAGAACTATAATTATTTTATTTACTTTATATTTCTATTCCTTCGTGGTTAGTAGCTCAGAGGACAGACATTTTTCATATTATTTATTTGGCAGTTCAAATCTCACCAGGCTCAAGGCTGACCCAGCCTCCTTCTGAGGTTGGTAAAAATGAGGACCCAGATTGTTGGGGACAACATACTGACTCTGTAAACCACTTAGACAGGACTGTAAAACACTGTGAAGCAGTATATAGGTCTAAGTGCTATTGCTATTATTATTATTATTATTATTATTATTATTATTATTATTATTATTATTATTTAGATTTGTATGCCGCCCCTCTCCGTGAACTCGGGCGGCTCACAACAGAAATATAAACAATTGTACAAATCCAAATAGCTTCAATGAATTTAAATATTTAAAATAGTTTTAAAAAGAACCCCACTATATTAACAAACACACACACAAACATACCATACATAAATTGTACGTGGCCGGGGGAGGTGTTTCAGTTCCCCCATGCCTGACGACAAAGGTGGGTTTTAAGAACTTTACGGAAGGCAGGGAGAGTAGGGGCAGTTCTAATCTCCGGGGGGAGTTGGTTCCAGAGAGCCGGGGCCGCCACAGAGAAGGCTCTTCCCCTGGGGCCCGCCAACCGACATTGTTTAGTTGACGGGACCCGGAGAAGGCCCACTCTGTGGGACCTAATCGGTCGCTGGGATTCGTGCGGCAGGAGGCGGTCTCGGAGATATTCTGGTCCGATGCCATGAAGGGCTTTAAAGGTCATAACCAACACTTTGAATTGTGACCGGAAATTGATCGGCAGCCAATGCAGACTGCGGAGTGATGGTGAAACATGGGCGTACCTAGGTAAGCCCATGACTGCTCTCGCAGCTGCATTCTGCACGATCTGAAGTTTCCGAACACTTTTCAAAGGTAGCACCATGTAGAGAGCATTACAGTAGTCGAATCTCGAGGTGATGAGGGCGTGAGTGACTGTGAGCAATGAGTCCCGGTCCAGATAGGGCCGCAACTGGTGCACCAGGCGAACCTGGGAAAACACCCCCCTCGCCACAGCTGAGAGATGGTTTTCTAATGTGAGCTGTGGATCGAGGAGGACGCCCAAGTTGCGGACCCTCTCTGAGGGGGTCAATAATTCCCCCCCCAGGGTAATGGACGAACAGATGGAATTGTCCTTGGGAGGCAAAACCCACAGCCACTCCGTCTTATCCAGGTTGAGCTTGAGTCTGTTGACACCCATCCAGGTCCCAACAGCCTCCAGGCACTGGCACATCACTTCCACCGCTTCGTTGACTGGGCATGGGGTGGAGATGTAAAGCTGGGTATCATCGGCATATTGATGATACCTCACCCCATGTCCTTGGATGATCTCACCCAGCGGTTTCATGTAGATGTTAAATAGCAAGGGGGAGAGGACCAACCCCTGAGGCACCCCACAAGGGAGAGACCTCGGAGCCGACCTCTGACCCCCCACTAACACCGACTGCGACCGGCCAGAGAGGTAGGAGGAGAACCACTGAAAAACAGTGCCTCCCACCCCCAGCCCCTCCAACCGGTGCAGAAGGATACCATGGTCAATGGTATCGAAAGCCGCTGAGAGATCGAGGAGCACCAGGACAGAGGATAAGCCCCTGTCCCAGGCCCGCCAGCGATCATCCATCAATGCGACCAAAGCGGTTTCCGTGCTGTAACCGGGCCTGAAACCCGACTGCTGGGGACCTAGATAATCAGCTTCTTCCAAGGACCATTGGAGCTGGAGCGCCACCACCTTCTCGACAACCTTCCCCATAAAGGGAAGGTTGGAGACTGGACGATAGTTGTTAAGTACGGCTGGGTCCAGGGAGGGCTTCTTGAGGAGGGGGCGCACGAGCGCTTCTTTATAGAGTGATGGAAAAACTCCCCTCCCCAAGGAAGCGTTGGTAATCTCCTGGGCCCAGCTCCGTGTCACCTCCCTGCTGGCCGAGACCAACCAGGAGGGACACGGATCCAGTAGACAGGTGGCGGAACTCACAGCTCCAATGGCCTTGTCCACTTCATCAGGTGTCACCAGATCAAACTCTTCCCAGACAGGTGGACAAGTACGTGCCCCAGTCACCTCGACTGACTCGTTGTCAGTCGACTCTGTTTTACAATTGGAGTCGAGGTCGACCCGGATCAGAGTGACTTTATCAGCGAAAAACGTGTTAAAATCCTCGGCACTACTCTGCAAGGGCTCCCCAACTCCCCCTGGTTAAGAAGGGAGCGGGTCACCTTAAACAGAGCGGCCGGGCGGGATTCCGCTGATGCAATCAAGGCGGCATGGTACGCGCATCTTGCCGCCTTGAGCGCCACTTTGTAAGTCTTAATAAAAGCTCTTACAAGTGTTTGATCAGATTCAGACCTACTCTTCCTCCATCGCTTCTCTAGACGTCTCTTTTGGTGTTTCAACTCCCGGAGCTCCTCGTTGAACCATGGGGCTCTACGGGGTCTAGCGCCACGGAGAGGTCGCAAAGGCGCAATCCGGTCAAGAGCCTCCGCAGCAGCCGTATTCCAGGCCTCCGCAAGAGACTCCGCCGAACTGTGGATGAGTGCCTCTGGAATAACCCCAAGCGCCGTCTGAAAGCCCTCTGGGTCCATATTGCTGTTTTATTGTTTGGCTGGAAGCTTTAAGCAGTGAACCCTCAGGCACATAAATAGGACAATAATCAGTATGGTTTGATCAGTATATCATGATTAGAGCTTGATTTCAATGATTTATGGGAGGTTGGGAAGTAGACATCCTGGTGATGTGAAGTACTATCAATCAGCTGCTCAAGTATTAAGGAGCTCATTTACATTTGTTGATAGTCCTCTTATTAAGTACTAGTAGCTGGATACCCGTGCTTCACTATGAAAGTACGTAATCGGGCTTGAGAAAGTGACAGTTAAAGCTTGAAAATTAATGAGTAGTTACGATTGGGCTTGATACATTGACACGTAAAACTTGAAAATTTATGTAGAATGTGTAACTCCTTAACATCAGAGCATGTCAATAGAAGGCAACTGGCAGTTGGAACAGAGTTATTTTCAGGTGGGGAGGAGGGAGTAGAATGCCTAAATTCCCAGCCTGCAGTCCAGATGAGTCACGCACTGACCACACCCATACCCGGTTTAGCGAAGAGGTAGCATCAGAGCATATTAATATAAGGCAACTGGCAGTTGGAACAGAATTCTTTTCAGGTCAGGAGGGGAAGTAGAACATTTAACTCCTTAGCATCAGAGCATGTTAATATATTACAAATACTAATGATCTGATGGTCATTTCGAAAAATCTTTTCTTAGCAAGCACCTAGAAGCCAAGAGGAACATACAGTAGGTGCGAAGTTTCAAGTTTGTAGGCTTTGCAGTTCTGGACATTTCGTGATGAGTGAGTGGTATTTGACTTTTATACACTGCTCAAAAAAATAAAGGGAACACTTAACCAACACAATATAACTCCAAGTAAATCAAACTTCTGTGAAATCAAACTGTCCATTTAGGAAGCAACGCTGATTGACAATAAATTTCACATGCTGTTGTGCACATTCAGCTTTGTACAGAACAAAGTATTCAATGAGAATATTTCATTCGTTCAGATCTAGGATGTGTTATTTGAGTGTTCTCTTTATTTTTTTGAGCAGTATATATATGGATTATTATTATAGAGGCAGATAACATAAGGTTTGTTGTTCTGATTCCAGCTAAATTCTCACCTTTTTATGATGTGGGATTAATGGAACGGAGAGAGAGAGAGAGGAGAGAGAGAGGGAGAAAGAGAGAGTTGTACAGACTATATAAAAAGAAGCATACACACCCACAAAGATTCTCTATCTGGGTGAAGGGGAAAAAAAAGTAGCATAGTACAAGACCAGCAAGGGAAAAGAGAATCCTTGATGTGACCCCTTTGAATTCCCGGGGGCCAGGGCAGTTGTGGGGGTTATAATTTTATTATTACTGTATACTGTGAGATTTATTTTTCAGCCTCATGGATTTCAAGGGGCTGCCCTCACAATTATAAACATTGGTTTTGGCACCAAGATTTGAAAGCTCAATGAACAGTTATTCTGCAGATGTAATTTTAATTACATAGAGATGCTCCTTGCCTTCTGTGAAGCAGCATCTCAGAGCCTTAAAGGAATCTGAAGACTGCTGAGTATGAGCAGGTTAAATTACAGTTATTAAGAGGAAAGTTATTTAAAGATCAAAGTTGACTTATCCCTGAGGAGCTATAATATGAGATTCCACTGAAATGAAAACTTTTCCCAGCTTCTTCTTGCTCATTACAGTTTGCCCAGGTTTTACAGAACATTATTTTGTCATTGCCTCCTCTACAGAAACAACATGCTTCACTGTGGATTTCTTCCCCCTTTTAAAAAAATGTATCTTTCCCTTCCCATATTGTCAAAGGCGGGTTACAAGATCTATAAGGAATCATACCCATTTATATTGGTGGTGGGTGGGGGCGAACTTTTAGATAATAGATGTACTGTTTCCTTGTAGATAAAATTGAAGTTTACACCTGAACCTGAGTCATATATTCTCTTATGGAGGACATTTTCCTTCCTTCCTTCCTTCCTTCCTTCCTTCCTTCCTTCCTTCCTTCCTTCCTTCCTTCCTTCCTTCCTTCCAGTTATAGCAGTTACATAACCCTGTAGTCAAAGAACTGGCAGCTTTTTCAAGAAGAAGCTAGAAAGACATTTGCTGGTAATTCTGTATTTTTGAATTTTCTGAATTAAGCAGCATATTGGATTAAGGTTCAAAATTCTGCCTTGCTCTAAGAATCTCTGATTCATATCAACAGATTTGAATTCCCTCCCTCTTTTTTAGTACATGTATACCACACATAAAAAGGAAGGAAGGAAGGAAGGAAGGAAGGAAGGAAGGAAGGAAGGAAGGAAGGAAGGAAGGAAGGCAAGCTTCCATTAACCCAACAACATCTCTAAATTTTGATTTTGCTGCCATCACCTATCTGGCTTCCTGTGCCACCCCAAATCGCTCCCAAAATCACCCCTCCAAAAGCTTGCCAAGCCACCCCAAATCGCCTCCAAAAATGAGGCAAACACTTACTATGCGATCCCAAATCGAGGTCCTAACGAAGGCAAATTGATTGAAGAAAGGCAGCAATGAGAATCAAGGAATTTTGAAAGGAGAGGTGATTTTGGAAGACTTTGGAAGCGATTTGGACAGCGTAGGAAGCTTTTGGAGGGGTGATTTGGGGTGGCATAGTAAGTGTCTGGAAGGGTGATTTTGGAGGCAATTTGGGGAGGCATAGGAAGCTTTTGGACGGGTGATTTTTGGAGTGATTTGGGGCGGCGTTATCCTTCGTTAGGACCTCCATTCTTTGCTTCTCCTCGCTGTCGGTCTCCACTCTGTTATCCTTCTTTTTGTCCACCCGCCGCTTTTTTTTTAAGCCTTAAAGTTTGGATTTTCCTAATGGGTTTGCACACATTATTTGCTTTTACATTGATTCCTATGGGAAAAATTGCTTCTACTTACGAACTTTTCTACTTACAAACCTGGTCACAGAACGAATTAAGTTCATAAGTAGAGGTACCACTGTATAGGGCTGTGATGGTGAACATATGGCACACGTGCCATGGGGGAATGCACAGCCATATCTGAGGGCACGTGAGCCATTGCCCTATGTCAGCTCCAGCTGATTTTTGGCCTTGTGAACAGCCATTTTTACCCTACTCAGACTTCAGGAGGCTTCTCTGAAGCCTCTGGAGTGCAAAAAATGACCCAACGGGCAAACCGGAAGTTTGGAAAAATGGATTTCCGGTTTGCCCATTGGGCAATTTTTTGCTTCAGGGAATGCTTGGGGAGGGTGAAAACAGCCCTCTGGAGGCCGGAAATTGCCTGTTTCCCAATTTCTGATGGTCCAGTAGGCTTGTGTTTCGCCCTTCCCAGGCTTCCATGGAGCCGGGGCAAGAGTAAAAACGCCCTCCCCCATCCTCCGGTGGCTCTCTGGAAGCTAAAAATACTCTCCCAGAGCCTCTATGCGAGTCAAAAATCAGCTGGCCGGCACATACATGCACATTGGAACTGAACTGGAGCAACAGCTCGCATGCCAGCAGATATGGCTCCACATGCCAGCTGTAGCACCCATGCCATAGCTTCGCCATCACTGGTATAGGGAGTACATTTAAATAACCTGATCTTTAAAACATCAGAATGTAAGCTACCAATGAATTAAAATAAGCCTTGGATATTTCATGCTAGAATTCAACACCAAAGTACCAAGCAGACGTTCCACAATTCAAGGAGTAGTGTTACTGGGATATCAATGTTTTGTCATGTCAGCACCTGGAGTTTGGTGTCATTTCAAAAAGATAAGAAAGAAAAAGAAGAGAGGGATTTTGCTATCATGGTTTAGGAACAGGAGGCAAGTTAGCTGCTGCGTTTGAACTTGAGGGGGGGGTGTTTGTGCTGTAATTTATTGGTATACAAGCATCCTTGTATACAAGGTTGCTAGGATGCTACATACTACATTCAGTGCTAAATGGTGTTTATTAGTAGAATGCATGAGCAAGCTTTTATCCTCTAGAAAATAAATCTGTCAGGATTAGAGCCCCATGCCTGTAAAGGCAATCACTCTCCTCGTGGCCATCTCCCTATCTATTGTATCTTTTGGAAATTCACCAGCAGTGTGCTCCAAAGGTTGATGTGGTGGGTTTTGTGCATTTAGAGACTTGGTTTCCATGGTTGCGAGTCGCACATGCTTGAAAGCAGCAATTTAGAGAAGGGGATGGGCAAAGAGGGAGTAAGAGAAGGCAATCATTAAAATGTGTCAATTAGTATGCAACAGCGCTCTCCTCCTCACTGCCTTTCTTATACACTCCACAAAAGCAGGAAGTGTTTATTGTCACCGTGGCCCTAGAGTGAGCATGAACGAAACAGTAAGCAGGGGGAAGGGGTTTATATTATAAATAGGTAGCTCTTTTCTTTTCTTCTTCTTGTTTTCTTTTGCAATATGACTGTGCCTTACAACAGGCTGAAAGATGCATGTTTAAAGAGTGTAGGAGTCCCGCCGATTCGCATGAGAAGGAAGGAAGGAACAGTGCAATGATTGCAGTAGTATAATCCTGTCTACTCTTGCCATCCCCAACCTGAGTTCCCACTATTGGCTTTTTCTTGTCTGTATGGTTGGGGAGAGGAATGAACAGATTCCTATCTATGGAAATTTCCACTCATCCAGGTGATTGTTGCCCCAGAGGGGTGCTTTTTACAGAAGGCAACTCGACTTTCTTGGGGTTTTTTTCTTTGAAAATATTTCGCTTCTCATCCAAGGAGATTGTTCAGTTCAGTCCAATTACCTTTTGGGAAAAAAAGCACCTTGGGGCAACCCAGTCCCTGTTGCTCCTTTACAGTTTTCTTGCCAACTGGGTCGTTGTTATGTCAGCATCTTGCCTATGTTTCTTACTACTACTGATAACAACAACAACAACAACAACAACAACAACAACAACAACAACAGAAGAGTTGGAACGGACCTTGGACATCTTTTAGTCCAACCCCCTGCTTGGGCAGGAAACCCTACTCTACTCCAGACAAATGGTTATCTAACATCTTCTTAAAAACTCCCAGTGTTGGAGCATTCGCAACTTCTGGAGGAAAGCCATTACACTGATCAATTGTTCTATCTATCAGGAATTTTCTCCTTAGTTCTAAATTGCTTCTCTTCTTGATTAGTTTCCACCCATTGCTTCTCAGGTGCTTTGGTGAATAGCCTCACTCCTTCTTTATTGCAACCCCTGAGATATTGGAACACTGCTATCATGTCTCCCGTCATCCTTCTTTTCATTAAACTAGATATATCCAGTTCCTGCAACCGTTCTTCATGTGTTTTAGCCTCCAGTCCCCTAATGATCTTTGTTGCTCTTCTCAACACTCTTTCTAGAGTCTCAATATCCTTTTTACACTGTGGTGACCAAAACCGCATGCAGAATTCTGAGTTTGGCCTTACTAAGGCATTATTTAATGGTATTAACACTTCACGTGATCTTGATTCTATCCCTCTGTTAATGCAGCCTAGAATTGTGTTGGCTTTTTTGGCAGCTGCTGCATACTCCTGGCTCATACTTAAATGATTGTTCACTAGGACTCCAAGATCCCTCTCGCAGTTACTACTGTTGAGCAAGGTACCACATATACCGTACCTGTGCATTTTGTTTTTGTTGCCAAAATGTAGAACCTTACTTTTTTCAACCATTGAATTTCATTTTGTTTGATAGTGTCCAATGTTCAAGTCTGTCAAGATCTGTATCTTGAACCTATCTTCTGGAGAGTTGGCTATTCCTGCCAGTTTGGTGTCATCTGCACATTTGATGAGTTCTCCTTCTATCCCTTCGTCCAAGTCATTAATGAAGATGTTGAAGAGTACTGGGCCTAAAACAGAGCCTTGGGGTACTCCACTGCATATTTTCCCCCATGTTAGATGCAGTTCCGTTCAGCACTATGCGTTGTTGCTGTCTAACCCACATTTTTCAACTTTATCTAGTAGTGGGTTATGGTCTACTTTATCAAATGCCTTACTAAAGTCCAAGTAAATTAAATCGACAGCATTCCTCTGGTCCACTAATTTTGTCACTTTGTCAAAGAATGTAATACAATTAGTCTGGCATGATCTGTTTTTCACAAACCCACGTTGGCTTTTGGTTATTACTTTGTTTGCTTTTAGGTGTTCATTGATTCGTGGCTTGATTATCTTTTCCAGAATCTTCCCTGGTATTGAGGTGAAGCTGATAGGTCCATAGTTTCCTGGATCTATTTTTTCCCCTTTTTTTGAAGATGGGAACTACATCAGCTCTTTTCCAGTCGTCTGGCAGTTCCCTGGCCCTCCAAGATCTTTGAAAGATATAGTTCAATGGTTCTGAGATCTCATCTGCCAGTTCCTTCAGAACTTTTATTTATTTATTTTATTTATTTATTGGATTTGTATGCCGCCCCTCTCCGCAGACTTTGGGGTGTAATCCATCTGGTCCTGTTGATTTGAACTCATCTATTTTAACTTGTGTTCCCAATATGTTTTTTTGTGATGTTGTTTTTGATAGGTTAGACTGTTTTTTTCCCTTTGTGTAAAGATAGATGCAAAAAACGAGTTAAGTAGCTCTGCTTTCTCCTTGTTGCTTGTTACCTTCTTGCCACTTTCTCCCTGCAATGGACTCCTTTAATTCCTCTGCAAGCCCTTGATGAGATGGGCCTAATCCATATTTTGTATATAGTTAGCCTCAATCTTTGTGAAATGTCACAACATCCAGAGTTGAGATCAAAGCCAGCTAGAGATGAAAGCATAAGAATCGCACAAGGGTTATAATTTGCAATTAGGTTTTAGACTCGGGGAGCTCTTATTTATTTATTTATTTATTGCTATAAAGATAGAAGGTTCATCTACAGCAAGTCATTTCACAGGAATGAAAGGTACAGAAATAAAAACAATTCTGATATTAAGTTGGCTAAGTTGGTTAATTAATTATGAGTTGCAGTGGTGCAGTGATCGGAGTGCGGTACTGCAGGCTACTTCTGCTGCCTGCTGGCTGCCTGCAATTTGGCAATTCAAATCTCACCAAGCTCAAAATTGAGTCAGCCTTCCATCCTTCCGAGGTGGATAAAATGAGGACCCAGATTGTTGGGGGTAATATGCTGATTCTGTAAACTGCTTAGCACTATAAAACAGTATATAAATCTAAGTGCTATTGCTATTAAATATTTTTTTAAAAAATTCTTCGCCATCCTACCCCTTGTTAGGTGTATTAATCTTAATAGTCATGTGATGTTCTTACATTTATTTCTTTATTGAGCTATATTATCTAACATAACAGGCTAATAAGAAGGAATATTGCTTCATTGATTTGTAGGCTTTTACATTTCTTACAGCAGAGGGAAAACATAAACCCTAGAGAAATCTCAATAAAAGAAAAAAAATTATGTTTTACAGTGGCCATTTTCATTAATTTTTTAAAGAGTGTGTCATAAAAACCATTGAATGGGTTTGAAGCTATAGATGCAACATGATGAACAGATTTAAAAGCCACTGAATATTTAATGAGCCCCAAGCCTCTAACAACTAATAATGTTCTAATGACACTTGCCCTATGCTCCTTGTGTGCAACCACATATTTATGTGAGTTTAATTTTTTTTTTAAAAAAAACTTTCTAATAAAGTGAATGCAACCACCAAGTAAATGAAAAAGCTGTTTGCCATCCCAGCTCTTCTTAGAGCAAAGGTCAGAAGTGAAATCTGTGTTTATGTCTGGTATGCACGCTGACAATACATTATTAATGCTCTCCTTTCCATATGTAGCCATATATCATATTGATTCAGTTAAGGGATTTTTTTACACATCCTGGCTCTGACAGCCCATGATAAGCAGCTTGTAATGTACTCTAGAAGCCAAAACCAATCTCTAGAGAAACAGAGAACACCAGGAGAGCTTCACACATAGAGCCCAGATGTGTAAAGTAAAGCTTAAGCCCTTACAAAGCTATTGCAAATACAGTAGCAGCAAATGATGGAAGCCCATTTATGAGATGTTGGATGCTGAGTACTGTGACTCAGTAACTTAGCTTTGGTTGTGATATATGCATGCATGTACAGTATGTGATGCTGCTTAGTTCAGGAAATCCAGAATTATAGGATCACCAACAAGTGAGAGAAAGGAAAGACAATTGGACAGGGGACGAAAGGCACACCAGTGCACTTATGTACGCCCCTTACTGGCCTCTTAGAAACCTGGAGAGGTCAATCGTGGAGAGTCTAAGGGAGAAATGTTGGGGGTTAGGGGTTGACACAATTGAGTCCGGCAATGAGTTCCACGCTTTGATAACTCGGTTGTTGAAATCATATTTTTTACAGTCAAGTTTGGAGCGGTTCGTATTAAGTTTGAATCTGTTGCGTGCTCTTGTGTTGTTGCGGTTGAAGCTGAAGTAGTCATTGACCGGTAGGACGTTGTAGCATATGATCTTGTGGGCAATACTGAAATCATGTTTTAGGCGCCGTAGTTCTAGGCTTTCTAGGCCCAGGATTGTTAGTCTATTTTCGTAGGATATTCTGTTTCGAGTGGAGGAGTGAAGGGCTCTTCTGGTGAAATATATTTGGACATTTTCAAGGGTGTTGATATCTGAGATGTGGTATGGCTTTCTAGCTTCTTGAGAAGTTTATCAATCCTTTGACATTCGTTTGTTTGTTTGTTTGTTTGTTTGTTTGTTTGTTTGTTTGTTTGTAGTGCCTTTGAGTCTTAAGTTGATTCCTGGCAATTACCTGAAGTTTTCATGGCAAGGTTGTTTGGAAGTGGTTTGTCATTGCCTATTTCTTATGGCTGAGAGTGACTAAGGTCACTCACCTGGCTTTATGCCCAAGGCAGGACTAGAACTCACAGTCTCCTGGTTTCTAATCTGATGCTTTCATCGCTACACTAAACTAACTCGCTTACACTATAGGATTGTGTAATTGTTATAATCCAGCACAACTAAATGTGAGAAAGCAAGCCATAAGTAATTTAATTTAATGTTTAATGTTAATTTAATGTAATAATTTAATGTTAATGAATGTTTTAAAGTTAGAAATTTTTAAGATTTTTAATTATATTAATTGGATCAATTGTAGTATTATGTCTTTTATATATCCTGTGAGCCTCCACGAGTCCTCAGAGAGGGGCAGCATACAAATTCAATTAAACTAAATTAAACTAAACTAAACTAATTTAATTTAATTTATTCAACTTCTATGCCACCCAATCCCATAGGACTTGGGGCAGCTTACAACAATAAAAAATGATACAATAATACAATAATAAAAGGAAGTCGAACAACGATAGTAAATAAAACCCCGTAACCCTAACAACCAATTAAAAATCCCAAACAAAACATAATTTGGGCACGTCTGATGTTAACTTCACGGCCTCCAGGCCTGTCGACAAAGCCAGGTTTTAACCGCTTTTCAAAAAGCCGGTAGAGTGGGAGCAGTGCGAACATGGGAGGGGAGTTGGTTCCATAGAGCTGGGGCGGCAACAGAAAAGGCCCTCCCCCCGTGATCCCGCCAGCCTACATTGTTTAGTCGACGGGAGCTGTAGAAGGCCGATTCTGTGCGATCTAATAGGCCTCTGGGAGGTATGTGGCAGGAGATGGTCCCGTAAATTGTCAGGCCCTAAGCTATGTAGGCCCTAAGCTATGTAGGCCCTAAGCAATGTAGGGATTTATAGGTGATAACCAACACTTTGAATTAAAATGTATGTTTGCCTAAAATACAGTTTGTGAGTTTGGTTTGGCATTTCAGAAACTATCCAGTTCCATCCAGGTCATTGCAGAAACAGCCAGACCAAACTGAAAAGTATATAGATTAAGACTGAGAATTGGAAAAACAGTGTTTCTCTCTCTCTCCCCCTCTCCCTCCCTCTTTACCTACCTATCTACCTATCTACCTATTAGTATTTACTGCTGTAGCTGTTTCAGAATCAATTTTTGGAGGTCAAGATAGGAGTTTTATTGTCCAGAATTGTGATAAGTCATTAATCTATTTGGGCCTAGAAAAAAAGAAAACCTGTTCCTAATTGCCCAGCTTCCTGCCAAAATCTGACATTTAGCCAAATGCAATGTCCACCTTTAATTGTCCATGTATTCTGGTCAGGAAGAACCGATTATCTGAAAAATATCAGTTTTCATTGTACCTCATAATCCTTGGAGAACATAAAACAAGAAAGGCAGCTGACTCTTTTTTAGGGGGGAGAGGGGGGTCAGAAATCAATAGTAACTTGTGACTGAGAAAATACTTTTTGAGCCTTTCATTAACCTTTGTGTTCTGCTCAAAAACACATCCTAAAGTTCTGTTCCCAGGTCTATTTGACCCAGACCGCAAATTGTTCATTTTAGGTACTTATATTTGGTCTTTTTGAAAGCTTTCTTCACTTAGAAACAAGTTTGAACATTTCTTCACACAATGAAATGAAAATTGAAGTGGGAAAATTAATGCTTATTGGTTTATTTTGCTGATAAAATGCACGCCCCCCCATTTTTGTGAAACGTTTTTCAATTTATAGATAGTTTTGCCTGCAAAATGTGTTCTATTTGACTAAGGTTGGTGTGGGATTGGTAGCCTAAATATTTCTGAATATAATGATATGAAAATTGAACTGAAAACATTGATGCTTATTTGTTTATTTTGTACATAAAAGCCCCCCCTGCTGTGTTCAATTATTTCAATTTATATAAAAATTATGCTGTTAATTTCAAAATTACATACTTGTTTTTAGTAAAATGGATTTCTTTCATAAAATTAGTTGTCTGGCTATCATGTGCTTGCTTTTCAAAAGGATATTCCAAATATTTCTGGCCAAATCTATATAAAAAGTGAAAATAATGGCACACAGCAAGGCCGAGGGGGTGGCCCATTTGTGAGCAAAATAAACAAATAAGCATAATTTTTTTCAGTTCATTTCTATTTTTCTTATGGTCAGGAATGTTCAATTTAGTACAGTATATCAAAACTTTTGGGGGAACATTCCTTAGAGATTTGCAGCCTAAAAAATATAAACTGACACAAAATGCTGAAAAAATTTGGGTGGAGGGTTTTTGATCAAAATAAAAACATAAGCATCAATCTTTTCCATTCAATTTTCATATCATTACATTCAGAAATGTTCGAACTAATTTCCCAGTGAAAAAGGTTTTCAAAAAGACCAAATTTAAGTACCTAAAATATTTTTTTTGCTTCGGGTCAAATACACCTGGGAACAGTACAATTTTAGGTAAAATTTTGCCCAGAAAAAAGTTAGCCCCCACCCCCAAAAAATATTTTTATGATGATCAGCAATGTTAAATTGAGTAAATCAATGCCTAAGATATTAAAAATATATTGGATTTGGAGCCTAAAAAAAAATTAAAGTGAAAATGGTTGCAAGCAGCAGGGGGGGGGGCTTATTTCTGATTTTAAAAAACCAATAAGCATCATTTTTTTCAGTTCATTTATATTTTTCTTATGTTCAGAAATGTTCAAACTACCAATCCCACACCAACGTTAGTAAAATTGAACGCATTTTGCAGGCTAAACTATCTATAAATTGAAAAAAAGTTCACCAAAAAAAAAGGGAACTGCCTTTTATGATCAAAATAAACCAATAAGCATTATTTTTTTCAGTTCCATTTTCATAACATTGTGTGCAGAAATGTTTAGACTACTTTCCAAGTGAAAAACGTTTTCAAATTGATCAAACATAAGCACCTCAAACAAAGAATTTTCGGGCCAGGTCACGGTGACTCGGGAACAGAACTTTAGGCCTATTTTTTTTCAGCAAGAAAGAAGCCCCCCACCCCCAAAAAAATTCTCATAGAGAGAACCCCTGAAATGATGCAAAGTCATGAAATTTCAAGTTTCAGATATGCAGGGAAAATTTTTTACAGGGTCTCAAACATTGATTTCGGGTCTCACAGAGAGCAGGTATTTCCACATGGAGATCAGTACTATTACAGCAGCAGAATTCTCTAAATATAATAATATGGTGCACACATCTGGAAGAAAATAATAATAATAATTTATAAGATTTGTATGCTGCCCTTCTCCAAGAACTCATGGCGGCTCCCAACAATCATAAACAATGTACAAATCCAATATTTAAAAGACAATTTTTTAAAAACCCTTATAATAAAATAATCACACAACCCAATCAAAACCAAGTGGATAGGGGAGATGTCAATTTCCCAATGCCTGGCGGCACAAATGAGTTTTCAACAACTTACAAAAGGCAAGGAGGGTGGGGGCAGTGCTGATCTCCGGGAGGAGCTTGTTCCAGAGGGCCGGGGCCACCACAGAGAAGGCTCTTCCGCTGGGCCCCGCCAGATGAGAAGGCCAACTCTTTGGGACCTAGTCGGCCGCTGGGATTCATGCTTGACAACTCTTGTTGAACTTGTAATCATTGCACATAATACATCAAATGCAAGTATTATAATATCGTGCCACTTTGGGTATTTCGTTACTCCCCCAGACTCTTAAGGTCTTTTCTTTTTCACCAGGTTGGTGGTCATACTATGTTACCTATCCGTTGGATGCCACCTGAAAGCATCATGTATAGAAAGTTCACCACGGAAAGTGATGTCTGGAGCCTTGGCGTTGTTCTCTGGGAAATATTTACCTATGGCAAACAGCCGTGGTATCAGCTCTCAAACAATGAGGTATGTGGATATTGTCCTACGTTGCCATTCTATATTATTAAACTTCTTAATATAGTGGAATCTTCTTTTTTAAGGTTCCACCAGTGCCAGTCCAAAAGCCAAAGTCAATCAAAAGACAATTCAGATTGGAGGTTTGAAGAGATTTAATTTGATTTTGCAAATTGAGGAGAAACCACATAATAATAATAATAATAATAATAATAATAATAATAATAATAATAACAACAACAACAAAAACAACAACAACAACAACAACAACAACAACAAAAACAACAGAGTTGGAAGGGATTTTGGAGATCTTCTAGCCCAACCCCCTGCTTAGGCAGGAAACCTTACAGTACTTGAGACAGATAGTTATGGGGTTTTTTTCTTTGAAAATACTTCACTTCTCATCCAAGGAGATTGTTCAGTTCAGTCCAATTACCTTTTGGAAGAAAAGCACCTTGGGACAACCCAGTCCCTGTTGCTCCTTTACAGTTTTCTTGTGAACTGAGTGAGGCAGATGACTGTTATGCCAGCATCTGGCTTATGTTTCTTACTACTACTACTACTACTACTACTACTGATAATGATAACAACAACAACCATAACAACAAAGTTGGAAGAGACTTTGGAGGTCTTCTAGTTCAACCCCCTGCTTAGGGAGGAAACCCTACACTACTTCAGATATATGCTTATCCAACATCTGCTTTAAAATTTCCAGTGTTGGAGGCAAGCTATAGAGTAGAGTAGAATAGAATAGAATAGAATAGAACAGAATAGAATAGAATAGAATAGAATAGAATAGAATAGAATAGAATTCTTTATTGACCAAGTATGATTGGACACACAACGAATTTGTCTTGGTGCATATGCTCTCAGTGTATATAAAGGAAAATGTAGATTTGTCAAGAATCATGTGGTACAACACTTAATGATTGTCATAGGGGTCAAATAAGCAATGAAGAAACAATCAATATCAATAAGAATCTTAGTATACAAGCAACAAGTTACAGTCCTAAGTGGGAGGAAATCCCACTGATTAACTGTTCTGACTGTTAATAAACCTTGATTCAAACTCCTTGGAAACTTTCCTTAAAGCACCATTTGTTCATAGGCTAGAAGGAGGAAATATCAAAATGCTGGCAGCTGCTTCATCTTTGTCAAAATGGGATGAAAATATAACAATAGCAAGCTCTTTAGTGGACATGAAACCATCTAGTTACACAGGATATCTTCAAGGGTTTCACTGCAAGAAAATTTGGAAAAAGTTTTCCTGCATGAATTTTAAATCAGAGATTCAGGCAAACAGGATCATCATGAGGTAAATCACAGAGCACACAGAAGAAAATGGTGGGGAAAAAGGGAAATCCCCTCTCCAACCCAAGCAACCAATGCCAATTACCTCATGCAGGAACCAGCACTCTCTAACCAATCAACTATAACGGTGATGGCTAACCTTTTTTCCCTTGGGTGCCGAAAGAGCATGTGCGTGCGCTATTGCACATGCGTGAGTGCCTACACCCATAATTCAATGCCTGGGGAGGGCGAAAACAGCTTCCCCCACCCCCAGAGGCCATCTGGAAGCTGCAAACAGCCTGTTTCGCAACTTCTGGTGGGCCCAATAGGGTCGTGTTTCACTCTCACCACATTCTAAAGGCTTCCCTGGAGGCGAGGGAAGGTAAAATGCCTTCCCTCATCAACCGGGAGGTTCTCTGGAAGCTGAAAACACCCTTCCAGAGCCTCTGTGTGAGCCAAAAATCAGTTGGCCAGCACACACATACACGTTGGAACTGAGCTAGGTCAATAGCTCGCGTGCCAGTAGATATGGCTCCTCATGCCACCTTTGGCACCCATGCCATCGGTTCGCCATCACTGAACTATAACTTTGTGTTCTGAATCATTGTCCAACCTCATTGTTCCAGCTACTAAATGTAAATATCTTAACACATCCTAACCCCAAAATCAAAGTATTCAAAAGTGTTTAAGCAATAAGCTCTTATTTTAAATTTCCCAGAGTCCCCGTGAGTTGGGCTGCATATAAGTTTAATAAATTCACTATTACAGTGGTACCTCTACCTAAGAACGTCTCTACTTAAGAACCTTTCTAGATAAGAACCAGGTGTTCAAGATTTTTTTGCCTCTTAAGAATTATTTTCTACTTAAGAACCCGAGCCCAGAAAAATTGCCCAGGAAGTTTGAGAGCAGCACGAAGGCCCGGCTAGTTTTCTGCCATTCCCCCCCTTTAATCCCAGACATCTCGGGCTTTTCTGGCCTGCCAAAAGAGTCTTTCAGTGGGGCTTAAGGAGGTTTTGGCAGTCCAGAGCAAACTAAGCATTTTCCTTTCTCTGGGCGCTTGGAGAAGGAATAAACCTCTGCCAGCGCCCAAAGAAAAGAAACGCTCTCTTTGCTCTGGGCAGCCCAGAGCGAATGGAGCATTTTCCTTTCTCTGGGTGCTTGGAGAGGGAATAAACCACTTTGCTGTGGTGACTCCCTCGCGCTGCCTCCCATACACCCGGTGTGAGGTTGCTTCCCAGAACGTCTTGGCACAGAAATGCAAAAGGGGGCGCTTTGCCCCGGCCTGATCAACTCGGCTTCAGCCAAACCGAGGAGTCACAACAGTGAAGGAAAGGCACTGGTTACAAAGTGAGCGAGGGAGCGAGAGGAGAGGGGAGCTCTTCAGCATGGGAAGGAAGAGGAAGCAGGTAACAGCAGCAGCAGCCGCTGCCTTTTGGTCAAAGGAGTGGGAGGTTTCCCCCTCTTGCCTGCCTGGGTTTCTCTCTCTGGCACAGTGTATGGGAGGCTGCTTCATGCCGAGTATATGGGAGGCGCGTGCTCTTCCTCGCAACCTCAGAGTCCCTCTTTTATTTTTTAAGTCTTAAAGTTTTGGATTTTTTTGATTCCCCTCGCCTCACCTTCTTCCTTTGGCAGCGACTGTCCTCCTCCTCTTCTTCCTCTTCCTCCTCCCACCCAAATTCTGAGCTTTTATTTCTTTCCTAATGTGTTTGCACACTTTATTTGCTTTTACATTGATTCCTATGGGTAAAATTGCTTTTAGTTGCAAACTTTTCTACTTAAGAACCTGGTCACGGAACGAATTACGTTCTTAAATAGAAGTAGTACTGTATAAGAAAAGGATGAGAGAGAAATATTGAAAGATCTTCTTTTTGTACCAGTATAGCTCATTTTTCTCAATGTATCAATGAAATGGAATGAGTTTTCTTTTTTATGCCTTGCCTTGCCTTGCCTTGCCTTGCCTTGCCTTGCCTTGCCTTGCCTTGCCTTGCCGTGCCGTGCCGTGCCGTGCCGTGCCGTGCCGTGACTTGACTTGACTTGACTTGACTTGACTTGACTTGACTTGACTTGACTTGCATATTATCATTATTTGGTATTTCTGGTGCAAATGAAAAATTGTATTTTTGAAAGTAAGTAAATAACTAAGAATAAGAGTACAAAAGTGTTAGGCAAACATGTTGGAACATTACCTTTGCATGTATTGGCCAATGATGTATCACCAACAAAAGAAACAAATCAAGGGCTCTCTTCTTGTCCTTTCTCCAGGTGATTGAGTGTATTACTCAGGGCCGTGTCCTACAGCGACCTCGTACCTGCCCAAAGGAAGTATATGACCTGATGCTTGGGTGCTGGCAGCGGGAGCCTCATATGAGACTCAACATCAAAGAAATCTACTCTCTCCTTCAGAACTTGGCCAAGGCCTCTCCAGTCTACCTGGATATTCTAGGGTAGAAACTCCAAGCACTTCCTTGTATGAAGTGTGTGAATGAATGTTTCCGTTGCAACTAAACTCCATTACAATGTGTTATTAACTCTGGCAGTATTAAATACCAAGATACGGAGAAGCTTTCAAAGGGCAAGCTGTGTGCATCTCTTCCTCTGTAAACACAGTATTGACGTTGTGACTTTACTGACATATATCACTTCTCCCCTTCTGTTCTCTTTCCCCCCAATTTCTATTCAACCAGGCTTCTGCATTATTATAACTCTGCATAGACAAAGGCCTTAACAACCTGATCTGTTTTATCAGCAGATACTTGGTTTTGCTCATCACAGCTTAAATGCCTTGTTGTCCTTTTGCCTTTGATCTGGATAAAAAAGGGAAAAAAAGACTCAAACCTTGTGACTTCTGCTGTATGGATATCTGGAACATCTATGGAATTGCCTCCACTTTATTTGCTTTGGCGTCTGTATTGAAAATGGAAGTGTCAAGTGCAATAGACTGGCATTCTCTACGGGAATAATTATTTTATTTCTAGTTGAGGTCAAGCTGAAGGGGAAAAACATCAGTTGGCATCTTATGTAAACTTCTCTTTTGAAAAACGATCAGATCAGATGGCATCCAATGTAACATTCTACAGAATAATGTAATTATTTCACAAAAGTGTAGGAACCTGGTGCTTTGCCTTGGGAGAAGTACAGGAAAGTAAAGGCATTGTTCCCGTTGCAAACTTTTTTTATGTTGAAAGGGGTTTCTGTGTCAACTAGACTGAAAAGTAAAAGGTCTTGTTCACATTTTGCAGAATTGTACCACTTTATGCACAATTAGGATTCCACAACTTCACCTTGCCATAGTTTCTCCCAATTCCCTCGTTAGTTTTTGATAATGCAAGTGCATGGTTGGGTATATTAGTGCAGAATAGTTTCTAGGGCTCTTTTGAAAACAGGGCTGTAATACAGTGGCATTAGTCAAATATATTAAGCCTCAAATATAATGTCTCTGGTTTGGTTTGGTTGGAATGGAATGGAATGGAATTGAAACCCAACACATCTGGCTGGTATTAGCTTAGGGTGGCCAAGATGTGGGGAAAGCTACACGTGGATAACATAGAGGTTACAACATGTTGTTTTATCAGGACTCGCTGATCCTTGTCCTCCTGTTCATCTTCACAAGCAACCAGAACCACTCGTAAATAGCTGAAGTAAACAATTTTATTGATTTCTACCTATATTACAATTTTTTCCCAGACTGCCTTCCCCTGGGAATGACCAGAATTTCAGGAAACTCAGATGGCTTATGCCTCTTGTGGCTGTACGAGGACTCTAAGCTAGGCCCTTGCTTGATCCCTCCTTCCTCGCAGTTTCACCAAAAAAATTCCCCCAAACTCAGCATACATTTTATCAGCTAATACTTTATATTCATTCTGAAATTTCATTGCACACTCAAGTAAGCATAAAAAATTCCTATATTTCATTGTAACAAAATTGCTGCTGTGAAACTCATGTATTGTTACAGGTGCAACAATATTGAATATTTATTACTGATGTGAAATAGGACATATTTAAGGAACTGGAGGAAAGTCAGCAAAAATAATAATGAGAACCAGTTACTGGTCGCACAGATAATCAGATATTGAATGTTGAGAATGGCCATCCTTTCACTTAGGAGTGACGAATATTATACTACATGAAAAATAAAAACATATTACATATAGACACAGAAGGTTTAAGATATACATGTCAAGTTATTTTTATTATAAAATATTATGATGAGATAAATTCTGCTGCAAAAAAATATGGAGGGGATCTTTGAAATCGCTAAAGGAGGTCATGAATATAGAGCTCCTAAATGTTTTTAATTGCAATTTTATTTTAAAGAGTTGACACTTATTTTTCCAGTTGTTTCCAGAATCATTTTAAATGTGTTTGAGTAACATTTCTTCTTTTAAAGCACCCTTTTTGCAATCTAAAGAGATGATGATCTTGTTCAAAATCTGAACTAAAATTAGAAATGTGAATAGTGGTGAAGTTGCATTCTATTATGTCATTTTTAGAAATTTCTGAGTTATACATATAACAGTGTATGTCTAAAGATATATATATATATTCATAGATTTTCACGGGTACAGGTATGACGGTCTTGGCATATTCGGGTTTCTTCCCATGTAGGATTTGGAAATTTCTGGCGACGTTTCAACGAGGTCTCACTCGTCATCTTCAGGCTGGTGTTTCTGTCCTTGTTGTACCTCAGCTACATCAACAACCCCAGGTGTTACCCCACTGACTCACCAGGAAGTTTCTACACAGCAGGCAATTGCTGAGCCATCAAACCACACCCAGCCACCAGTATTTATAGAAGGAAGGCAGCTCAGGTCTCGCTGTGTTCGCCCTAGAACAAGGACAGAAACACCAGCCTGAAGATGATGAGTGGGACCTCATAGAAACGTCGCCAGAAATTTCCAAATCCTACATGGGAAGAAACCCGAATATGCCAAGACCGTCATACCTGTAACCGTGAAAATCTACGAAAACAAATATATATATATACACACACACACACACACACACACACACACACACACATATATATATATACACACACACACACACATATACACACACACATGTACATGTATGAGAGTGTGTGTGTGTGTGTACACACACACACGTTCCTATATAAGTTTCAACAGGGTTATCTTTTAATGTCAGGATGATTAATATGAAGTGATTTTGAAGATTATTTAAGTGGCTGAAAAGTAATACATTTAGACAAAAGAAAAAGATCTAATGCTCATTTTTGCATACTGACTTTAAAACAAATTTTGTTTATACAGTGTCTTTCTATTTCAGTCTTCTCAAGTTTGATGCCCTCAGTTATGCTATGTCTGCCATTCCCATTAGAACCTAACTGGGAATTCTGTAGTTTGCAGTCCTGAAAAACATTAAGGGTGACAGAATGGGACAAACTGCTCTAGTCTGAATGAAGTAAAAAGATATATAGAAAACAAAATTTGATGTGTCAGAGATTGCCAAAAAGCATATCTATCCATGGACTATGCACTTTCATAATTTCTGAAAAAGTGGCAGAATCCCCTACTTTTGATGAGCAGCGGGGCCAAATTGGAATTAAAAGAGATGCTACTCACAACACCTCTGATGTTAGTGGGTTTTCAGCTTTGTTCTTTTCTATAGTCCAGATCTGTCTGTAGTCCACAAGTAAAGATGCTCAGTAAGCCCTTTGCCAATTAATGTTCATTAAGATCCCCCAAATTTGCATGTCCTGTCAGTTTCTGTCTTCTGATGGAGAATGAGAAGCCTTAATGATTGTTTCTCTTGGAAATTTATTTTTAATAAGGAAATGTTATTTCATTATTCAGAATAAACATAACCAATTAAACTCCACCAAGCAAATTGTGGTGGAGGCTTTCCTCATTGGGAGCAATAGAAGCTGGCATAAGGTCCTTAAGAAAGGCCATTCAAGGGATAATTAAGAAGATATTTATCATTAATCATTCAGCCTTGATCACAGGGAACCAATTAAACAGGTATGACCTATAAACAACAAGAACCTAGTTTAAAATATGCTAATATTCTGAGGAGCCTTAATAGCACTTTGCCTTTCCACACTGGGCAAATTGATTTTGCATTTGTGTCTTGGAGTGAGTGGGAGTGCTACATATCAAAACTGAAAATATGTGGAACATCAGCCTGAATTTGATAACAGCTGGATTAGCAGGCAGAAGTTAGTGCCGAAAACAGCTTCATTAAACTGTATCAATTTGAAGATGGCTTTAGTCTGAGAATAATAAGCATGTGTATTATATGATTGCTGAAGAATTGTATACCAAAATGGATGTAATTTTTTTTACCAGATGGTATCCCTTTTTTTTTTCCTTTCTGGAAAAGAATAATAGAATAATTAAAAGTACTGTGTGTATAATGTAGTGTGCAGTAGCATAACCACATAATCCTTTTTAAAGGACCAAATGCTCTATACAGTCAGTATTCTGTACAGTGTGGCTAAAATTTGGGTTGTGCTGTAAATGTGGACCTGTGAATAGGAGCTACTGTCTTGTAGGAATGATATGAACTTGTTTTATGTGTGTAACATATTTTTGCTGATAATGAAAAGGAAGGGAAACTAATATAGATCTATTTCAAGCTATTTTGCTCTCATCAGCTAGCCATACCCTTACCGGGATTTGAACCTGGGGAGTCTGCCTGTAAGGTAGTAAGCTTTAACCTCTAGACCACAGGTTCTCTTCCTCTCAGCCTGTACCAGGGAAGAGTTATATGTTTTTTTCTGTCAAATCATCCTGGTATACCCAAATATGGGATGGAGCATACAGCTTCCTTTTTGCCTCTCAGCCCCTCCTGGGCCATATCCAAGGCAGTTAGAGTATATACATATATATATTCTCTCTGTGTATACATGTATGCAGATATACATGTACACACATGTACATATCCAGAGGAAAGAAAGGTTTTAATACATATTGTGTATAGCATATATTTGTCATGCTTAAAGTGTCAGCTAACATTCTACATTGAGCAAATGTGACAATCACGCTTATTAAGGAGAATGTCTTTCTTCCCTATGCTGCAAATATAAGTGTATAAAAACACACATACACTAATATATATAAATATGTATGTGTGTGTGTTTACATAAACTCTGTATATATCAAGAGCAGAGACATACCTAAATATGTGTCTTATAAATATTTGATCTATACATATGCAGACTTTGGTGATTGTGTATATGTATAAGCGTGTGTAAACTACACATACAATTTTTAATGGTGGTGTATAGAAGACAGTAATATGAATAGACTGAGTATGCTAAGTAACCAAAATTTCCATTTCTTTTTAAAAAAAGTGAATGTATGTTTTTTTCTATATTTTGGTAGGTCAGTTTTAAACTTCCATACAAATCTACGTAATAGAATTTTTTAAAAAATAGGTTATTTGCTCAACTCCAAAATCCCTCACTATCCCTCACCCATCAATTTATTTTATTTCAGATTGATTTTAGTTGTTGAGTTTAGGACTAAGGTAGATTTGCTACGGCTATACTCCTCTACAAGTTTATTTTAAAAATACTGGAAGGATTTTCTTCTGGTTAGATATGCATAGAATTGTTCCATTATTGTCAGGGTCTTTTTCAGTTATTATTTAATTGTCACTCATGTTTCTGGTTGGAATCATTATTTTATTTTATTTATGTGTTTGTTTTGTCAAGTACCTATTGGTGGTATACAAAGATATAATATTATATACATGATATTAGTAAAAAAAAGCATGCAGAATTGCCATGCAATATGAGAGAAATGGATGCTGCTCAGTCAGAGCTCAAGCGGAGTTGGGTTTGACACAGAATAAGATAAATATCTGTCCCCAAATCTTTCGCCAATGAGTTGGATTTTTTCCCCCCAGAAACAAGCAAATACCCAAGTCCTAGATAGCATGAAAGCTCAGATATAGCTGTTTACCAGGCATAAACACCCCTTAAATATTGATTAGACTCATGAGAGCTATGCACTCAGGAGCAGGCTAACTGATTCAGAGAATTCTCCAAGCTATTGGAACAAATGAAGTTTAAAACCTCTGCATTTGTTGGACTAAACATTTCCCATTTCCCAAATGATCTAGATTGGATTAGATTAGATTTATTGGATTTATATGCCGCCCCTCTCCGCAAACTCAGGGCGGCTCACAACAAGGTAAAAACAATACATAATAACAAATGCAATACCCACCAATCCAATTACAATGTTAAGCTTATGTAGCAGTTCTTTGTGACTACAGGCAGCATTGGACTGTTTTTAGCCAGATAGCTTATAGAAGAGTTTACACATCATACAGGTAGCACTTGTCTTACAACAATTCATTTAGTGACCATTCAAAATTGCAATGGCACTGAAAAAAGTGACATGACCATTTTTCGCACTTAAGATCATTGCAGCATCCTGATGGTCATATGATCAAAATTTGGCCACTTGGCTCATGTTTATGATGGTTGCAGTGTCCCAGGGCCATGTGATCTTTTCTGATGCAACCTTTTGATAAGCTGAGTCAATGGGGAACCTATATTCACTTCACAATTATGTTACTAACTTGCGTCTCGCTTAACAGCTCTGGTAAGAAAGGGGGACAAAATTCACTTAACAAAAGTTTCAGCGACATAAATTTTGGGCTGAACTGTGGTTGTACATTGTACCTCTATTACTGCATTCTTAAAGGAAAATAGTATATGGTTAAACACTATGACCTACGTCAGGAAGAATCCATCACTCTTTTTCAGAATGTCCTTGTCAAATAAAGCTGAAGAGGTTGAACATTTTTGTGTAAAGCTTTGGGATAGTTTCACATTCTGGCGTGATTCCTATGGGCTTTTTGGTAACATATGGAGACCTTATTACTCACCCAGGTCTTTTGAACAACTCATGGGTTTCTTTTAGCTAGAGCTTTTCAATTTCATCTACCTTGTTTTTGGTAAGTCTTAAGTGCAGCTTTTTTCATATTATATTTCAATTAAGTGCAGCTATATATATAAGAAGAGTAAATATTATCAAAAGTAGGATGCCCAGCAGCATTTGAAAAGAACTTATTAAACATTTTTCTTCAAACAGCTAATGTCTAGGATATTTTTTTTTAAGAAAAACTTAATAATCATGAGAAAACTGAAAGGAAATGACCTGTTTGAAGTTAGTTCTATTGGTAATTCTTGACTTTTTTGCAAAGGGAAGGATATCTGTCCACAAATATATTTTATGAAACTCTTTAGATTGTTATGAAAATTAATTCTTGGTAGTTACAAAAATTTCCTGTTGCGACATGAGGATGTTGTAAATAATCTGAACATTGTTTATGAACGGTTGTTGTGTACCCAGCCACCTAAGTCAAGATCCTTGATCTGCATTTCCTACTTCTTCAGCAATTTGACTCAATTTTTTAAAAATAATTTAGTTAGTTAGTTAGTTAGTTAGTTAGTTAGTTAGTTAGTTAGTTAGTTAGTTAGTTAGTCCAAAACATAATGAAGGTTACAGAGGATATGCTCATAGTAAAATATATCAATGGGAGAGTAGAAGAAAAGATATAGGTATAAGGTGTATCAGTAAAAGAACAGAAGAAAAGATATAGGAATAGGAGAAAGATATATAAGGAAATGTAAGAGAGACAATAGGACAGGGGACGGAAGGCACGTTGGTGCACTTATGCATGCCGCTTATTGACCTCTTAGGAATCTGGAGAGGTCAATTGTGGATAGTCTAAGGGTAAAATATTGGGGGGTTAGGGGATGACACTACAGAGTCAGGTAATGAGTTTTCTTTCTCTTTGTTCCTCCACCATGTAGTTGCCTCTTGCATTGCAGATCTTCTATTGGGAGGATAGATATTTAGGTGGCAATCTGGTTCCAGCACAGATTCTTAACTCCTAGACTAAGTTGCAAATAGTGGTCTCACGAAGATGAGTAGCTAGGAAGCTACTTCATCCTTCTGATCTACAACCTGAAAAAAGTATGAGACATTAAGATAGGCCGGTGAAGCTTTCTTCTTTTTTCCTTAGCCCTTGCTCCATTGAAAGCTTTCCCTTACAGCACACATGGAATGAATGAATGAATGAATGTGTGTGTGTATGTATATGTGAGTATGTGTATGTTTGTATATATCTTCTTCAGTTATGTTTTGACGTTTATCATTTAATTCTGACTAACCCAGAAAGGTATCCAATTAACTTAGTTTATTAAGAAGGCCACCTTTGAGACCGCCTGGGAATGAACTATAAGTAGCACTTTGAAAAATATGCACAAGTTGGGACTTTCTAGCTAAATGAAACTTTTGATGGCACACACACAGTCATGGGCCCCTCCCCCTGCCATCTGGGTAGCCAAAATGGCCTGGAATGGCATAACTGACAGATTTCTGGTGAAAAATCACTAGTTTCTTGCTTCTGCACATACACAAAAGTAAAAATACTGGAGAAAATAGCCGAAATCTCGCACTCATCAGGTTTCAGCGATTTTTTGTCATTTTTTGCTTCTGCGCATGCGCAGAAGCAAAAATATCAGAGGAAATAGCTGAAATCTCATGACCAACGCACACATCAGGAGCGCACACTGTTGTGCCAGCCACCAAGGACCATCCGGGTAGCAAGGTAAGTGGCTGCCCGCCACTGCACACACAAGAGCATTTCTTCAAGAGGTCCCTATACAGCCACAGTTAATAGTAGGCACCTACCAGAGGATGGGTTCCACTTAGCTTCCCTACCAGTTCGCACAGTGATGGGCTACCAAAATTGTGGATGTGGCTTATGCATTTTGTTTCAACATCTTTCAGTGCAAATTGGGTGCTCTGGGCTGGAGCTCCAAATTTTGCTATCGGAACTGCGTTCCTGGCCGTTCCCGTAGGAGCCCATCACTGAGTTTGCATCGGGATGGAAGTGTACGTTGTGCACACTGTTTTCCAGTCATCGTCATACAAATGACCCACTGCACAAGCGTGGAAGCCTCTGTGCAGGCATAGAAATCAAACTAACTAACTAACTAACTAACAAATAAATAAATAAATGTGCAGAGGGTTATTTGCACCGCTGCAGCAACGGTAGGACTAATTTAGCGAGCAGTGGCAATTTTCCTCCACTGGTAGCAACTCAGAACCGGCAGCAACTCACCCCTGGCACATACTATCTGGGCTGGATTCCAACCTGATGGCCACCAAGAGAGGTTTCTTCTCAGGATATTTGCAGCCAGACACGGTATCCTAAAATAAAATCCTTTATTTTAATGTTATACATTCATTGCCAATCTGAAGCAAAAGAAAGAAAAAGTACGGTATCTTGTAGGGGAAACATTGTGACTTTCATACAAATAACCAAGTGACTAGTTTGCCATCTTTTGAACATATGTCTCAGGAGCGGAGCTGGGATCGTTATATTTTATGTTTAAACTGTCTATGCATACAAAGCCAGGTCTATGGTTTTCACTGCTACGTATGTTGCCTGCTAGAAAAAGATTGAACGATAATTGGCTAAATCTAAGCAGGAACATCTGAGAAACTGTTCGTATGGAGAAGATGCGACAGGAAGAGAGACAAAATCAAACCTTTTCATAAACCTACATGCAGCTTTTAAAAACCTATTTCTGTAATTTTAAAATAATCCATACATGTTGAATGGACAGCTGAGAATGTTTTGTAAATCAGCAAGTAGCCCTACTTACCGTTTGCATCATAAATAGGTTTATTTCAAAACTGTTCATTCCAGTCCTATGGGGCTACTTAGTGGTGTACCTACATATATGTATATAGATAATGGTTCTAGATTTTTCTCTGTGCTTCTCCTGTTTTGGTGTGTGATAAACAAGAGAAAGATCTAGACATCAATAAAAATACCTATAACGTCATTCAAGCTGTGACCTGGTGTTTAGAATGCCTTTAATCCTGTTCAATTTTTAGTTGAATGTGTATCTCCTAAAATATATTTAGCAGTTCTTGTTTTGCACTTTGGTATCAACATTCATCGCTTAAAAAAATGAAATAAAATTAAACACCTGTGGCATCTTGGCTGAAATTAAAGTAAAGCCCGAAAAGGAGCATTAGAAGTTTTATTGATGATGAATTGTGTGATCAGCTTCTCTCAGTCCGACATGGAAAGTCTCTTGTATTAAAGTGTATTTAAATAAAGACTGTCATCCTTTAAAAAAAGAGAGAAATCAGATACATAATGACTGTTACTTCACAAAACACCACACTGCAATGAACTGCGGTATGTTGCTTCCTACAGATCACTGTCTGGTTGTCACAAGTGTGTGATTTTTCGAGGAGCACAATCTGGATAGTGGGAAGGGCAGCCCATCAGCAGCAAATCTACAATATATAAGGATATGACCACTCTTAGATCTTTCTTTCAGATTACAGCTACTTTTCTGCTACCTGGGTTTCCTACACACAATTGTTTTGACTCTCTCTCTCTCTCTCTCTCTCTCTCTCTCTCTCTCTCTCTCTCTCTCTCTCTCTCTCTCTTTCTCTCTCTCTCTCTCTCTGTGTGTGTACATACACATACAGTTTATATAGTAGATAATGTATATTTTTGTGTTCCTGTGTGTATGTATGCACACAAATGGCATATATACATACAATTAAATAGGATATTTTGGATGTTCAGTAATAGTAAATAGATAAGAGAAATTGTATGTCTTTGAGGCAAGGAGAGGCCAGGCACCCTAACCCAAACTCTTGATGTGAGTGATGTCAAGTTGGCCACCTTTAAGCCAGTCACATGACCTTTAGCCACCACTTCTACCTGATTATATGGTTAGCAAGCCAAACCCACAAAATAAGCCATGCCCACAGTGTGGTAGTGAAATTTTTTGCAGCCCTTCACTGCCTAGAAGGTATTTCTGCTGATGTGCATACATCTAATGAAGTTCTAACTCTTCTGATAGAATGATTACAGATCAGAAAGAGCTGGTCTATAATAGTAGCATTCCTAGATTTTAATTCTCCATCAGATGTGAAGCCAATTGGGTGACTTTGGGTCAGTTACAAGTTACACAGTTGCCTCTGTGACAACCTGGCTGAAAACAAACTTTTGTGAGATCATATAACATATTAATCAGCTTCATTGTAACAACAGTGTTAATGCAAAATAAACTAAACTAAGTTTATTCTGAAACTAAGCAGGAGAAGAATATGGAGGAAGAGATAGAATAGAATAAGTGGTAGAACGAACTATAAATATAAGGAAGAAGGAAGAAGCAAACACAGATTTTGCAAATATTTAAACTGGCTAGAAAAACGCATTTTGCTATTGTTATGGTGGTTGTCATTATCATTATTCATCTTTAGCAGCATGAGGGTTTGGCCTTTGTGATCGCAGTTCGTCAGGAATCCTGTGTTGCTGGTTTCTGGACTTTGTTTGTTGCTTTTTCACGCCTTTGAAAACAAAGCAGAGCAATGTGTGTGTGTGTGTGTCTCACTTCGTTGGAAGAAGAAGGGGTGTGATGTTTCTTCACAGCTGCTAGCTAAGTACTTAAGGACTGCTTAAGGTTAATTGTACAGACTACCCGGTTGTTTTGGGACGAGTGCTCTTTGCAATACAAAAAGAGTGCTTAGTTTATTTTGAATTTTGGCATACAGAACATCGTTTTGAATTTTCCAACGTGTGTGGGTCTGAAATTTGTACCCTTGACTTTTTGGGAGGCTCCTACCCTAACCCTAACCCGGCAGAATAGTAAGAAGCAATTTTTCCCATAGGAATTAATGTAAAAGCCGTGTTTCCTCCCAGAAGATTCCTAGAGAGGTCTGATAGAGGCTTCTCACTGCCTTTTCCGGCCCTGTTTCCTCCCAGGAGATTCTTAGAGAGGCCCCACAGAGGCTTCTGTCTGCCTTTTCCGGTTACAGATTCGGAGGCTCGGGTTTGTAAGTGGAAAATGGTTCTTGAGAACAGGCAAAAAAATCTTGAACACTCGGTTCTTATCTAGAAAAGTTTGTAAGTAGAGGTGTTCGTAGGTAGAGGTACCTCTGTACCACCATTCTTGATGACCCTAAAGCTATATATTTTCTATATATGATTTATTTAAAACCAACCTTTAAGAAATCTAAATCATAAATAAATATAGCAGCTTTACAGATTGCAATTGGGGCTTATGTTGAAAAGCAGTGCTTGAACAAATGTCTCTCAACTCTCAGCATGCATCAGTTTCATACAGTGTTTCTCAACCTCAGGAACTTTTAATATGTATAGATTTTAACTCCTAGAATTCCCAGTCATCATGCTGTCGGGAAATCTGGGAGTTGAAGTCCATACATCTTAAAATTCCCAAGGTTGAAAAACACTGATCTAATGTTCCCACTGCAAGGGGAAAAAATGTCTAGATTTTTCTGCTACATGTCACCATTACTCTACCCCTTGCTTAGATTGACATTAATTAGCACATTCCTCTGTCCATGTTGGTTGCTGAAGCATTTTTTGCAAGCCCAAAAATAAGTGTTTTGAATTCAATTAGGATTCTTCTGTTTGCTTTTGCAGCTCAAGAACATAAACAGCTCAAATAATAAGCTGATGAAAAGAGGCATTTGCCCGGCAGGGCCAAAACTTGCACCTTTTAAGGAAAGATTGCGGATCATGGCATCTGCAATTCTTAATAATAGCTCTCTTCTGGAACATGTGATTGGAGAAGGTGTATGTGTGTGTATATATATGTGGGTTTAAAACTTGATTTAGACTTGTTCGCAATTGCGCATACCTACGCAGCAAAGGGGTTGATGGGTAAGTAGGGTGCAAATGGTTGCAGAAAGGGCAAGGTATATGTTATGACCAGAAGATTCCACAAGATTCTGTAACTGGGTAAAGTTTAAAAGTAGAGTTGTTAAGCAGAAATAGCTGTTTGTATAAGGAGTTGTTTTTAATAGGAAAGTGAACACAAGAACAAGGGGACACAATCTGAAGTTAGTTGGGGGAAAGATCAAAAGCAACATGAGAAAATATTATTTTACTGAAAGAGTAGTAGATCCTTGGAACAAACTTCCAGCAGACGTGGTAGATAAATCCACAGTAACTGAATTTAAACATGCCTGGGATAAACATATATCCATCCTAAGATAAAATACAGAAAATAGTATAAGGGCAGACTAGATGGACCATGGGGTCTTTTTCTGCCGTCAGACTTCTATGTTTCTATGTTTCTACCTGCTTCTCATTGGCTGCTGCAGTTTGGCGCCAATCTTTGTAGAGCTGTCAGGCGTCGCTTGTTGCCGGGTGAAACAGTATAAAAGGAAAGTGCCACTGGTCTTACGCGCTTCTCTCTAGCTCGCGTCTGAGTGAAAGTGTATCCGCGTATAGTTAGTCTCCTGCAGAAAATAAAGATTTAAAGTTAACCACCGTGTTCTCGGTCATTTCAGTATACATCTCCCAAATCTCCTATTTTGGTGATGGCAAACCTTTTCCCCTTCGGGTGCCGAAATAACATGGGTGCACGCTATCATGCATGCATGAGTGCCCACACCCATAATTCAATGCTTGGGAGGGCGAAAAGAACTTCTCTTGCCCACTGGCGGTTCTCTGGAGGCTAGAAATGGTCTGTTTCCCAAATTCTGATGGGCCCAGTAGGCTCCTGTTTCATCCTCCTCAGGCTCCAAAGGCTTCCCTGGAACTGGGAGAGTGTAAAAACACCATCCCCCACACTTATACATTCCCTGGCACGCAGTGATGCAGAAGTCTAATTCAAGCTTTAGATGACATAGACAGCCACACTTTTCGGGCCCTGCCTAACGCTATCATCTACAGGGATGAAGCTGACAATTTTTTCAGGAAATTTTTCTTTGGACTCTGCAACATAGCTCACTCTATATTCAAACTCTATGTTGCTGGCTTCTCTCGTCACCCCAACCTTTGTCCCATTCTATTCTCTTTATGGACCATTATGAGGCACAGTGGCACAGTTAGAGTGCAGTAGGGCAGGCTACTTCTGCTGACTGACTGCAATTTGGCAGATCGAATCTCACCTGGCTTAAGGTTGCCTTAACCTTCCATCCTTCTGAAGTGGGTAAAATGAGGACTCAAATTGTTGGGGGCAATGTGCTAACTCTGTAAACCACTTAGAGAAGACTATAAAAGCACTGTGAAGTGGTATATAAGTCTAAATGCTATTGCTATAATGCCGGTGGACAAAATAGCCCAGCTTCCAACTGCTTTTTCATTATTACTTTTCTCCAGCATTAGAAACTTTGAATAATAAGTTGTAAACATTGTCCAAAAAAAAGGCTCAGTGTTGTTTTCTTGACACAACTATAAAAATATACCACCCATTAGAATGGTTTTGCAACTTCTCTGTCTAGTTTACAGTCATGGAATTTAGCCTTAGAAAATAAATCTCATTTCTGCGAATTGCCAGGCACGCACAGTGCACAAGATTAAGAGGTTTCTTAATCCTCTTGATCTTAATAAACTAGTTCAAATTAAATTCAGACTCTGCATGTATAAATTGCTTCTCACCAGAGGCACCTATTTTTATGAAGGTCTTGTTGTTTCAGATCTAATCGGTTAGTAGCTGCATGTGAATAAAACCAGAGCCTTTCCTTTCCTCTCCTCTCCTTTCTCCTCTCTCTTCCCTCCCCTCCCCTCCCCTCAACTTCCCTCCCCTCCCATAAGCATGCAAAGAGACAAATCAATCTTACTAGAAATCTGATTCCCCCCCCCTTAAGCCAAAGGCCATGCATAATTAACCAATCATTCACTTGCATTAAAAACGCTGTGTGACTTCCAATGAAACCACACGTTTCTACTTCAGAAAATTTCAATCTTTCAGAACAATCTACCCATTAATAAAGAAAATATCCCTGCATGTCACTCTTCCACAGTCTGTGACAAGCTATCCCACATTTATTTTTTGCCTTGAAAGTCATTTTAGAAATAGGGAAATGCAAGGTCACCAATTTATAGCAAGTTTAAGACTTAAGCATCTCACCAAGCCCCATCTGCTATCTCAGGCAATGGTCCCACAGAATGAGATAATGAAGGCTCTTTCCCATCATCTATGATCAATTCCTTAAATTTCAGGCCTCTGCATGCTGGTCACGTGCTGTCTCAGTTCCCTGAGTCTCTGTCCCTCTTTTTACCATCAAAAACTCAAATATTTTGCTTCTAAAAGCTTTGTTTAGGTTGTTGGAGGTTAAACATACACCAACTAATCTGCTTTTATATTTATTTTAGAAAGAAAGCAACTGTTCCCCTTTATCCTTTATTGTAGAGTGCAGTACTGCAGGCCACTAAAGCTGACAGCTAGATCTGCAGGTCAGCGGTTCAAATCTCATCACCGGCTCAAGGTTGACTCAGCCTTCCATCATTCCGAGGTGGGTAAAATGAGGACCCGGATTGTGGGGGCAATATGCTGGCTCTGTTAAAAAGTGCTATTGCTAGCATGTTGTAAGCCGCCCTGAGTCTAAGGAGAAGGGCGGCATAAAACAATTGAATGAATGAATGAATGAAATGAATGAATGAATGAATGAATCCATCAATCCGTCAATCCGTCAATCCGTCAATCCGTCAATCCGTCAATCCGTCAATCCGTCAATCCGTCAATCCGTCAATCCGTCAATCCGTCAATCCGTCAATCCGTCAATCCGTCAATCCGTCAATCCGTCAATCCGTCAATCCGTCAATCCGTCAATCCGTCAATCCGTCAATCCGTCAATCCGTCAATCCGTCAATCCGTCAATCCGTCAATCCATCAATCCATCAATCCATCAATCCATCAATCCATCAATCCATCAATCCATCAATCCATCAACCAATCTGGTCCCAGTAGGACAAGGGTGTCAAACTCGATTCTATTGAGGACCACATCAGGGTTGTGTTTGACCTTGGGGGGGGAGGGTAAGTGTGGTCAGAATGGGCATGGCCAACTTGACATCACTTGTGTCGGGAGGTACCTGTGGTGGCCTGAGTGCTCTGGCAGCGAAAATGGGCTCTGGACATCTGGACATTTGGCTGAGATGGCCTCCTGCAACCTTCTGCCAGCGAAAAGGAAAACGGAGGTTGGGAACAGTAAAGGGTTGCAGGCGGTACGGCTGGGATCAGGGTTCCTGGTGGTGGAAATTGAGAAGTGCACACATCTCTGTGCCCTTGATGCATGCACATGCGTGAACTCATGAGATTTGGCTTCACATGCACAGCAAGAGAAATATTGCAGGAGGATGCTCTCACATGTGAGATTTTGCCAATATTTGGTGATATTTTTTTTGTTTCTGCGCATGCGTGGAAGCAAAGAAATCAGTAAAAATTGGTGAAATCTTGCACACGAGAGCATCCTTACATAAGATTTCTCTTACTGCGCATGCACAGAAGGCAAAACTTGCACCAAAGGGCATGCGTGAGCCTGTGACGATCCCGGAGGGCGTATCGGTAGCAGCCGGTAAGTGGAACCCCTGCCTGGTTGGGAGCCCATGTTCGCTTCTAGAGGCACCGCGGGCTGCTTCTCACTGTTTCCAGGGCGGCCCCACAGGCCAGATCTAAGCACCTCGCGGGCTCTGGATCTGGCCTATTCCTACTGTGGAAGAAGCACAATTTTCTTCCTTATACCTATTGTATACAGAATGGAAATCAAACTTTCATTTTGCTTATTGGGAAAGGATGTCTGCCCAGGGGTGGGCTACTGCCCGGATGGGGGAGAAACACAGTGGGGTAGCGAAAATGGAGCTCCACCCCAGAGCACCCAATTTGCACTGAAAGATGTTGAAAGAAAATGCACAAGCCACACCCACAGTGTGGTAGTAAAAATTTTGGTAGCCCTTCACTGTAGTCTGCCCAAACGTTAACAAAGGAGTCCTTGAGCTACAACCACAATTGGGGCCCAGCATTTCTACTGGCAATGTCGCTAAGTGAGTCACACCCAATTTTACAACTGGTTTGTCACAGTTGCTAGGCAAATCCCTGCAATTGTTAAGTGAATCATCTAGTTGCTAAGTGAATCCAGATCCCCCCGTTGACTTTGTATGTTGGAAGCCCTCTGGGAAAATCACAAATGGTGATCACATGATCTGGATTGTCGCAACCATTGTAAACTCATGTTGGTTGCCAGGTGCTTGAATTTTGATCGCTTAACTGTGATGAGGCTGAGACAATCGTAAGTGGAGGACAAGTTGTAAGTCACTTGTTTCGGTGCTGTTGTAACTTTGAATGGTCACTAAACAAATACTTTCAAGACAAGGAGGATCTTTTGTTGCTTGCTATAACCCCAACAAATCATGCCTTTAAACATCTCCTATTTATTTATTCATTCATTCATTCATTTGATTTGTATGCCACCCCTCTCTGTAGACTATTAGTCTTAAATACTCTCAAAATGGAATTACTGAAGAATATCCAGAAGTTAAGTCAATAAAAAAATACAATAGCCATTTCTCTTTTTGATACAAATGCATTATTGCTCATAGTTCTTTTGTGAATTGCACATGTTTATTTTAGGGAGCATTTCAGAAACGAGGGCTTAAACCATAATTGCTTTCAGTTAATTGCCTGAAAATCCATCTTTTCTTATTAAGTTTTTTTTTCTTAGCAGTTTCGCACAGATTGTAGTCCACTTTTGTGGGGATGATCCATTGATTACAACACATGGTTGATTCATTGGTTGGGACAGGAATTGATCAACTACCTTGTCACCCAAGCCTGAAAGCATGAGCTTAAGAGAGTGAGTAAACTAAAGTCACCTAGCCAGCTTTCGTGCCTAGGGCAGGACTAGAACTCATACTCTCTTAACCAATAGGGCAAACTGGCTCTCATAATATAAGAACTGTCTGTTTTGGTAAGGGATTGAAGATTTTTTCTGACCCAATTTTGCTGCATGTGATATTTAATTTTTTTTTTTTAATTGTTGAAAGTTGGGATTTTTACATTTTTATGAGAACTGTTCTGGGTAATCAGCAGCTCAAAATACCTTTTTTTTTTCAAATGGACAAAATAAATAAAGTCAACTGCATTTTTCATTCAGTTATACTATTTTCTCATTGCATAAACCGAGATAAACCGAAAAAAATATCTGTATGTTTTCTATTTTATACCATTTGGAGAATGAATGTGCATGCATCCATCCATATATGCGAATCTAAAAGTATATTGCAAAGCATTTTGCCTTCCTATGAAATCCTATCATCATGTTCTCTTATTATAGTGATATCTACATGTACAATATAGCTTTCATTCCAAAGAATTGAATGGCAAACATTAACTTATTTAAGAAAAAGCAGATACACCAACACTCCGCAGTCTGCATTGGTTGCCGATCAGTTTCCGGTCACAATTCAAAGTGTTGGTTATCACCTATAAAGCCCTTCATGGCACCAGACCAGGGTATCTACGAGACCGCCTTCTGCCGCACGAATCCCAGCGACCGGTTAGGTCCCACAGAGTGGGCCTTCTCCGGGTCCCGTCAACAAAACAATGTCGTTTGGCAGGGCCCAGGAGAAGAGCCTTCTCTGTGGCGGCCCTGGCCCTCTGGAACCAACTCCCCCCGGAAATTAGAATTGCCCCCCTTGCCTTTCGTAAGCTCCTTAAAACCCACCTCTGTCGTCAAGCGTGTGGGAACTGAGACATCTCCCCCTGCCTACGTAGTTCTAGTGCATGATATGACTGTATGTAGTTTTTTATATATATTGGGGTTCCTTGCTTTTAGATTTTTAAATGTGTAATTGTTATCTTAGATTTTAATTATTAGATTTGTCAATATATATTGTTTTTTATCACTGTTGTGAGCCGCCCCTAGTCTGAGGAGAGGGGCAGCATACAAATCTAATAAATAATAATAATAATAACAATCAACTTGAAACCTAACATAAACCACTATCCCACAAGAAACAAGGAAATACCCTTCCAGCACTATTGGCAATCTCTGCCATATAGATACACACACATGGCCAGTGTTCCCTCTAATTTTTTGGGGGGTGGGCAGAAAGGTATAGTGTCTGAGCGGCAGTCCCTTCGGGACTGGGCGGCACAGAAATAATAAATAAACAAACAAACAAACAAACAAACAAATAAAAAACCCACCCTGTTTTGCCTCAGAGAATTTCAAAATAAAATACTGTACTGTGTGTCTATAACAGTGAGCTCATAATAGGGCAACATTATCAATATCAAAATGCCACTTAAATAGTTGAGCTAGTTTCAAACTAGATTTTGATTTTCTTTCTCCCTTCCTTACTCCCATTCTTTTTCTTTCTCTTTTCCTTCCTCTCTTTTTTCTATCTGTTTCTCTCTCTTCCTCTCTTCCTCTCTCTCTCCTTCCCTCTCACTCTTTCCCTCTCGGCTTCTGGGCAGGTTTGGAAAACTCTGAGTTGATGATGATTTTTAAGTGAGCGATTGCTCACTGCTCAGCTTAGAGGGAACTATGCACATGGCAACAGCTTACTTTTCTGTTCCATGACTGTTGTGATTTTGAGATTGAATGCCAAAGGTCTATGACTTACCGTATTTTCGGAGTATAAGACGCACCTTTCCCCCTCCCAAAAAAAGAGGGTGGAAATGTTGTTGCGTCTTATACAGCAAATGCAGCCATTTTTGGCATCCCGAAGCCCTGCCTCCGCATCCCATTTTTCTGAAAAATGGCCAATTTTTTGTAAAAATGGGGTGGGCAGAGGATCTGGAAAGCCTGCAGAGAACTCCTGGGGATGAGGGGAAGGCAAAAATGCCTCAATTTTTGCAAAACAATTGGTGGAAAATGGCCTGTTTTTCTCAAAAATTGGTATTTTTGTCATCCCCCCAGTACCCAGGAGCTCTCTGCAGGCTTTCCATACCCTTTGCCCACCCCATTTTTGTGAAAAAAGGGGCAAAAACACCCTTTTTTTTGTAAAAATTGAAGTGTTATGGCCTTCTAATTACCCCATCTAGCATGACTGGAAGAGGAATTCTGGGAGTTGAAGTACACTAGTCTTAAAGCTATCATGTTTGAAGAGCCCTGGTTTAGGGTTTACGGGTGCAAAGGTCTTCAAACTTGGCAAATTTAAAACTTGTGGACTTCAACACCCATTCCTGAGCTGGCATGACTAGAGGAGGAATTCTGGGAGTTGAAGTCCACTAGTCTTAAAGCTGTTAAATTTGAAGTTTATAAAAAGTATACGTGGTTGTAAAAAGTATTCTACTATACTGGTATTTTATTAAATAATATATTAGTCACTCATGCCCTCATCACCTCGAGGTTCGATTACTGCAACACTCTCTACATGGGGCTACCTTTGAAAAGTGTTCGGAAACTCCAGATCGTGCAGAATGCGGCTGCGAGAGCCATCGTGGGGCTTCCCAGATTCGCCCACGTATCTACAGCACTCCATGGCCTGCATTGGCTGCCGATTAGTTTCCGGTCATAATTCAAAGTGTTGGTCATGACCTTTAAAGCCCCACATGGCATTGGACCAGAGTACCTCTGGAACTGCCTGCTACCGCACGAATCCCAGCGGCCGATAAGGTCCCACAGAGTTGGCCTTCTCTGGGTCCCGTCGACTAAACAATGTCATCTGGCGGGCCCCAGGGGAAGAGCCTTCTCTGTAGCGGCCCCAGCCCTCTGGAATCAACTCCCCCTGGAGATTAGAACTGCTCCCACCCTCCTTGTCTTCCGTAAAGTACTTAAGATCCACCTATACTGCCAGGCTTGGGGGATTTGAGACATCTTTCCCCCAGGCTCAATATAATTTATGTTTGGTATGTATGTGCTGTTTGGTTTTTAATTGTGATAGGGTTTTTAGTTATTTTTAATATTAGATTTGTGCCATTATAATATTGTTTTTATCGTTGTTGTGAGCCGCCCCGAGTCTTTGGAGAGAGGTGGCATACAAATCTAATAAATTGAATTGAATTACTACACCATTTGGTTCAGAATACTTTTTACCTTGTTTTCTTCCTTTAAAATCTAGGTGTGTCTTATACTCCTGTGTGTCTTATACTCCGAAAAATACAGTAATCTTATAATCCTGAGTTGCAGGAAGATCCTTAATGTATAAATATATAAGAAATTGCAAGAAATTCCCAATGTACAAATGTACAATGACCCCATAAATAACTCCCCATGTACAGCATAAGCATCCTTGACTCATTTATTATGTCATAAAAACCCAAGTCAAAATTAAATCAGAAAAACAAGATACAACACAGTGCTGTTTCATTTGTAAAGTCCAGTTGCTGCTTCTTAATCGTCATCTTTCTTTTTCTTGGATTCATGCAGGGTTAGATTTCACTTATTCCTTCTTGTTAGCTTTTCAGGCTATTCTAACTTTGATTTTATCTTCTTTCATTTCCTTCGACAAATGTATTTCATCAATGTTTTGGGAACTGGCATGTAGGTGCACATGTTCCTTTGCGTGTCTGTTTGCGCATGCACACACATACACACATACTGGTTGTTTCTCAAGCTAGTAGAGGTCCTGTCTCCTAGCAACAGGGTAGGTAAAAATCCCAGAGACCTGGTTGCCGAGCAGTGTTCTCGATGTGAAGCATTTGCGCATTTTGCCTTTGTTGAATTTGATTGCTATTTCTAAAATAGACTTCTTATACATCAAATTGCATTTTCATCACCAAAAGTTTCTTATTTAAGAGAATTCCATTAATACCCCTGAATCCTCAAGTCAACATGTCAGGCAATCATAATTGAAAGTGGGAACTGGTGAGTGACAAAATAAGATGTACTCAAGAGATATACATCTTTTTAGACAAGTTTAAATAAAGCAAATGCTCCTTTTTAAAGGCAGAATTGTTCCAGTTCTGACCAAGGGGCATACATTTTTAAACTAAACTTTACATGGGAAAAAATGAGATTAGCTTTATTTATCTATCTAACCACCCTTACATTAATATATTGCTATTTATTATGACATTTTTATAGCTGCCATATTGGTGTTTAAATAACCTTGGATGTCAAATCCAGAGCCCTGTTTCGCTTCTAAAGCCTTAGTGACACATTTTGAAAGACAACAAATAGCAAATTCATAATTTGGCACAATTAAAAAGATAGGAGCCTTCTCTTTCCACTGCTTAACCATAGTTGTCTTGGTGGCCAATTATATATAACTATAGTTATTATTTTACATATTCAGTTTCCACTCCCCAACCTTTAAAGTGGATTGTGTAGATTTACAATGGGTGAGATGTATTGATGTGTATAAGGAACTGAACTGATTGTGTAATATAAAGGCCATTTTCTGTAAAAGAGATAGCAGTGGGCTATATTTCACACTTTGACTCATCTGAGCCATTTTTATTTGTCTATTGTTCAGACCGATAAGATCTTACTCTGTAGATAGATTTTTCAAGTATTTCCTTTCCTCTCCTTCCACAAACAGGATTAGAGCCACTAACCTTAGTTTGCAAATTTTCTATTTTATTTTGCAAAATATAAATTTGCAAAATAATTTTTAAAAACTTTGAAAACTCTGTTATGCAATACTCTGTTATGCAATGAAGCATAAAGTGGCTAATAGATTAAAAAAACACTCCAAATTATCAGACTGGCTTACTTGATTTAGAAGCTAAGGAGGATCAACTCTGGATTGTACTTAGATGGGAGGCCCTCCAGGAAGTACAGGGTCATAAAGTGGCAAAGAAAATGAAAAAATGGAGCAGTGGCAAACCATTTCCATAATGTTACCAAGAAAATTACAGAGCTAAATGGCCATGAAGCTACCACAAGCTGGAGTTGACTTGCAGGAAATCATATTTGTTTTCACCTGAATAGATTTTTTACATCAGGGGTGTCAAACTCATGTCATCACAGCGGCATCACATGACATATCACAACTTTTTCCCACTTCGCTAAACTAGGGATAGACTTGGGCCAGTGTGGGACGCATCTGACCCATGGACTGTGAGTATGATAGCTCTGCTTTACATTTCACTAGTTAAGGAATCCAGTGCCATCCTCTGCTGCAGGCACCATAAAGGAAGCTATTTTTAATACAATGTAGAAAGGATATTCCTAATTGCAGTTCTAATGCAAGTTATCTTTCCCTCCAAAAACCACTGTTAGATTTAGATGAATACAGTGGTACCTCATCATACGAACTTAATTGGTTCCAGGAGGAGGTTCGTAAGGTGAAAGGTTCATAAGATGAAACAATGTTTCCCATAGGAATCAATGTAAAAGCAAATAATGCGTGCAAATCCTTCAGGAAAATCCCAAACTTTAGAAGGGAGGCGAACAGAGGGCAGGGAGGAGCAGCTAAAGGGGGTGGGTGGAAGAAGCAAGGCTAGGCTAAAGGGTGAGTGGGAAGGAAGAAAGGCAAGGGGGGCGCCCCTCCCTTTTCTTTTTTCAAAAGACACTCTTTCAGTGCCTTTGCAAGCATGCAAAATCTTTACTCCTCCAAGCTGCCCCTCCCTTTTCTTTCTTAAAAAGACACAGTTTCAGTGCTTTTGCAAGCATGCAAAATCTTTACTCCTCCAAGCTGCCCCTCCCTTTTCTTTCTCAAAAAGACACAGTTTCAGTGCTTTTGCAAGCATGCAAAATCTTTACTCCTCCAAGCTGCCCCTCCCTTTTCTTTCTTAAAAAGACACCGTTTCAGTGCTTTTGCAAGCATGCAAAATCTTTACTCCTCCAAGCTGCCCCTCCCTTTTCTTTCTTCAAAAAAAGGGGGGGGACCCCTTCATCCCAGCAGCAGGTGCTTGGGTTCGTAAGGTGAAAATAGTTCAGAAGAAGAGGCAAAAAAATCTTAAACACCAGGTTCATATCTTGAAAAGTTCGTTAGAAGAGGCGTTCGTAAGATGAGGTACCACTGTACAGTGGTACCTCGAGATACGAGTTTAATTCGTTCCGGACCTGGGCTCTTAAGTCGAGCAGCTCTTATCTCGAACGACTTTTCCCCATAGGAATTAATGTAAATAATTTTAATTGGTTCCAGCCCTCAAAAAACTCACAAAGTTAGTCTAAATTATGCAGAAAGACATGTTTTTAATGAAGAAATGTACATGTACATATAAATGAATAATGAAGTTTCTTTCACTTAACTTGTAAACTTTCTTAAACTTTTAAATTTACATATGTTCAACTTCTCTGCCACCCAATCCTGTAGGACAGAGGTCCCCAACCCTTTTTGCACCAGGGACCGGCTTTAAGCGATCAAGAGAGGAATGGGTGAATGAATGGACGGAGGGTGGGAAGGAAGGAAGGAAAGAGGGAAGGGACAGGAACAGAGGAAGGAAGCAAGGAAACTTATGAAAGGGGAGAGTAAGAGAGGAATGAGTGAAGGGAGGGAGGGAGGGAAGAAGGTGGGAAGGAGAAAGAAAAGAAGAAATAGAGGAAGGGAAGGTAAAAGAGAGAAAGAAAAAGAGCAAGAAAGAAAGAAAGAAAGAAAGAAAGAAAGGGGGAAGGGACAGGAACAGAGGAAGGAAACTTATGAAAGGGGAGAGTAAGAGAGGAATGAGTGAAGGGAGGGAGGGAGGGAAGAAGGTGGGAAGGAGAAAGAAAAGAAGAAATAGAGGAAGGGAAGCTAAAAGAGAGAAAGAAAAAGAGCAAGAAAGAAAGCTGCAAGCACCCCCCCGAGCCCCCCCAGGCCGGCTGCAACCTTTTAAAACACGCGCGCCGCTTCGCAGCTGTCTCCTGAAGCCGAACGCGGAAGTTAGCGTTTGGCTTCAGGAGACAGCTCCTTGGCGCTTGTATCTCGAATTTGGGCTTGTAAGTAGAACAAAAATATCTCTCCCCTCCCAGCTCTTATCTCGAGTTGCTCTTAAGTAGAGCAGCTCTTATGTCGGGGTTCCACTGTATTTGGATTTGAACTGCTTTTATGAATGTTTCAGTATTACCCCTACATGCAAATCGGCCGTGCTTTATGAATTGGCATGCCTTGGTGCAGCTTTTTTCCCTCTCAACTTTAACAACTGTAGGAAGTCTGGACTTCAAATCCCAGAATTCCTCAGCCAGATAATTGGGAAGCCTGGGATCTGAAATGCACCTATATTAAGCTTGCCAAGGTTGAAAAATATTGACAGTGAAAGAACCACTGCAAATGTTTAAGATTTCTTCTTGCCGCACATAATGGAATGTTTGCAGGAGAAAAAAAAGTTGGATTCAACCACCGAACATAATTTTTAATAACTTAGCCAATTTTTTTCTGTGCAGTCAGACGGATTTAAATACCTTAATGCAATCCAGTGGGAGATCATTGAAAATTACTATGGGTCATTTCCAGTTTAGTTTGTCTCCAGCATACTCTCAATCAATTCCTACATCTAGATCAGAATAAGCACACCCATCACTCAGTTCAGTTAGCAAAAAGAAAAAAGAAAAAGGAAAAAGTTGATGTTTAGATATTAAACAACAGCAAACATCAAAAACAGTTAATTGGCAAAACAGGGCAAAAAGGCTAGGCAGAAACCACGAGAGAAGCAACAGGCAACATTTAAATTATCTCTACAGCTTTATATCTCTACTGTAGTGCTTGACTTAATCAGCAGCTAGAATTGCATTTGCACAAAATTGGAAAGCAACAAAAATTCCTTCAGAAGGAGAAGTACCAGTAATTAAGAAAATTTTGGACTGTGCAGGGATGAATAGACTGACAATGACAATTAAAGATAAGGAAGATACAGAATATTACAATGTGTTGTGATTCAGCCTGAGGCTGCTCAGGGACCAGCGCAGAGGAGGGGGCTGAACAGTTGGACGGGGGAAAGGAGAGACAGGAATGGGATGAAGGAGAACAGCATGAGAGCCCCGGGGGGGGGGCTCTCCCCAGCCAGTAGCTTGGAGTCATTAGGTGATGACGCACAAGCTGTCATTGACATGAGACAGAGACGTTCAGAGCAATGAAAGGAGCAGTTAAAGAAATATTTTCACCATTGAATTAGAAACAGCTGGATTTGGGTGTGGTCCTCATCAGCAGGGTTTAAAAGGCAGACAAGGCCTTGAAGCCATGTGGAGTGTTATCAATTGGAGTTGCGGTGACCTGTTTTGATTCTCAGCGTCTCTGATCTTGGCTTGTGGCCTCGCAGTCTGGAAGACTCGTGGGAGGCATCAGTTTGCTATCTACAGCTTCGTCTTGGCAGCAAGAATCTGGTATTGCTTCATGGACTATTCCCTTCGTGTATATATTTGAAGTTCCAGCGTTTTTCCTGTTTGTAAGGACATTTTCTGTTACCTGTGTTTTCCTTGAATTATATAAACTGCCTTTGCCTTTTACCAGTGTGTCTGGCTTCTCTTTTTGGGTTGGTATTGGCTTCTGGAGTGACCCAGACAGAACACAATGTATGACTGAAATTTTATAACTGGATAAAAAATGAATATACATAACAATTAATTAATGATGATATTTATTTATGACTGATTGGATAAAAATGTATAATTGTGCATGTTACTGATATATTTTAAGGTATATGTATTTATATGTGTGTGTATCTGTATATGTCTGCGGAGTCTGCGGAGAGGGGCGGCATACAAATCTAAATAATAATAATAATAATAATAATAATAATAATAATAATAATATGTGTGTGTGTAACATGGTTTTGCTGAATTTGAAAATTAAGGGATTGTGGAGAAAAAATTGTGGAGAAAAAATAAAAACATTTTACCAAAAACACCAATCATGATTGGGACTGGAACTTCCATAACTGTTCTGTTGGGCTCTCTAGTAGACTCCTCCCAAAAATTCACAGGTACAAATTTCAGACAGACACACGTTTGAAAATTCAAAACAATGTTCTTTATAATGAAAATTCACTTAAACTAAGCCCTCTTTTTGTATAACAAAGAGCACTCGTCTCCAAACAAACTGGGAATTTGTACAAGTCCCTTATCAGTTCTGTAATACTTAGCTTTCAGCTATGAGGCAATTCACAGTCCTTCTTCTTTCACAAAGTGAAACACACTTTGCTCTGGTTTAGTTTCAAAGTGGGGAAAAAATCAGCACACAAAAGGTCAAAGTCAGCAAAGCAGGCACGAAACACAAAGATCAGATAATCCTCCACAATGGCCAAACCCACAGGCTGCTATTTATAGCAGCCTCACTAATTACCACAGCCCCACCCAACCACAGGTGGCCTCATTTTCTTTGATAATAATCTCTCAGTTGTTGCTGCCTCTGCATCGCTCTCCGCATGCGTGGCTGTATCATTAACTCTTGTTCTGAATACAAGGAGGAGCTAGATAATTGATCTCCTTCTGAGCTGTCTGCCCCACTCTCCTCCTTCCTGTCACTCATGTCTTCTTGGTCAGAGGAGCCTTCATCATCAGATTCCACCGGGGGGGGGGGCAAAACAGGCCTGCAGCATGTGGATGTCTCCCCCACATCTACAGTCCTTGGGGGAGGAGCTGGGCCAGAGCTAACCACAACAATAACCAAGTGAGGTGGTCCTTAAATGAGTTGCACTTGATTTTATTACCTTTTGAGCCTTGGTTCTTAAAGCAAATCACAAAATTGTTAAGTGAATCCACCTTTCTCCAATGATTGCTTGTTAGAAGCCTCTTGTAAACATTGTAAATACTCATCATGTAGCATTGGGATGCTGCAGCCTTCATAAATACGGTTGTTCAAATTTTGATTGTGTGACCGCTGTGATTGTAATGCGACAACCAGTCACATAAGTTACCATTTTAGCACCATTGTCACTTGGAAAAGTTGTGAAATGAATGGTTGTAAGTTTAGGAGTACTGTATCTGTATGTCAAAATCATTACTGTTGAGACAATAAACCTAGCCCTAACCCTTTTTAAAGCAACTATGAACAATACTGTGAGTAATTAGTATGGAGAGTCCCATAAGACTATTGGTCTTTGGTTACTCCAAATACCATACCAAGTAATTCCTTCTCTACTTTAGGCACCATAAAAAAGGAAACAATTTGGTGGCTGGGGACGAGGCTTCTGAGATAGGTTTTTATTCTCAGAGTGTGGTGTGGCTTTTGTCTTTCCTTGCTCTCAGATAATAAGAAAAATGTGGGGGGAAATGTGGAAAGTTGGAGACAGGCCAATGTTCCCTCTGAGAAGCTAAACAGGCATTGCTAAAACTATAATTGGTAACCATGAATTACGTCTTGCATTCTGCAAGCACATTTTGAAGGGAAGATGATGAGCAATGATAGTTCTAAATATAAGACTCTCTCTCTCTCTCTCTCCCTCTCCCTCCCTCTCTCTGTCTCTCTCTCTCTCTCTCTCTCTCTCTCTCTCTCTCTCTCCAGAGAGAGGAGGAGATAAAGAAAAATGTGTAAATCTGCTTTAGGTGAAGCATCAGAAAAAGTGAGGCTCATGAAATTTGCTCTCTGGAGAATATAAGAAGTGAAATTTGAATGTCAAGCTTAAACATATTATGACAGCAATTTGAATCTGACAAAGCCTGTATGGTGTATTCAAATTCCATAAATTCCCAGGAAAGCAGATGTCAATAGAGAAAGGGTCATGACTGAAGACTGACTTGGCCTTCAATTATCATGCCAGGGGGCCATTCCACTCAGAGTAGGTGGGACCAGGAGAAACAATCCATTTGATTGGGAGATGCCTTGGATTCAATGTTGATTCCTATTTGGACAGTTCTCTATAATTTCAGAAGTGGCCTGCAACTGCCTGTTTGTTAAAGCTGTGAGAAAATGATTAGCTCAACGTCACTGTACCTGTCAATAAAAGAGAATATTTGTAGCTCAGAGTTGGACTGTGGAGTCCTTAGTGTTCTCTGAGCAGAGTGGGGTTTTGAGGGGGGGAGGCAGGCATTTCATTATCGAACTAGATAACAGTCTCATTGCACCAATTTATTTATTAATAATTGGACTTATATGCCGCCCCTCTCCGATGACATAATCTAGTTGGGTAACAAAACATCTGCAAGAAAGCTGCCAAGGGCTTCACCTTACTGTCTTTTGCTTAAGGAAGAAATAGAACTTGTAGTCTCCCCATCTCTAGCCAGATGTTTTAACCACTAAACCATATACAGTGGTACCTCTACTTATGAACTTAGTTCATTCCATGACTAGGTTCTTAAGTAGAAAAGTTTGTAAGAAGATTTTCCCATAGGAATCAATGTAAAAGCAAATAATGCGTGTGATTGGGGAAACCACAGGGAAGGCCACTATTGGAGGGAAGGCACCTCCAATAGTTGAGATATACAGTGGTCCCCCGAGTTTCGCGATCTCGATCATTGCGAAACGCTATATCGCGATTTTTCAACCCGGAAGTAAAAACACCATCTGCGCATGCGCGCCCTTTTTCCTATGGGCACGCATGCGCAGATGGCGCCGGGCAGATCAGCTTCTGGGCGGCTTCCCTGGGTCTTCCCCCTCTTGCTGGCAGGAGGGCGAGCGGCGGGCATCAGCGAGGAGTATGCGTGGGCGGCGGGGAAACCCCAGCGCCGCTTCCCAGCTGAGTCCTGAAGCCAAACGCGGAAGTTCGCTTCAGGACTCAGCTGGGAAGCGGCGCGAGCGAACGGCGTGGGCGGGCGAAGGGCGGGCGCGCAGGCAGGCGGCGGACAAGCGGCAGGCGGACAAGCGGCGGGCGCGGCAGCAGCGAGGAGTTTGTGTGGGCGGCGGGGAAACCCCAATCTTCGGCTCCTCGCTGCTGCGGCGGAAGTAAAAACACCATCTGTGCATGCGCAGATGGTGTTTTTACTTCCGCACCGCTACTTCGCGAAAAACCGATCATCGCGAGGGGTCCTGGAACGGAACCCTCGCGATAATCGGGGGACCACTCTACTTGCAGCCTTAAAAGCATAAGTTATGCAACCATAACTAACAATGTGCAGTAATTAGATTCAAATGAACGCTGAGTCCCAAATGTGGATTCTTTTAGAACTTATAAAATAATAACCACCATCACCACCAAAATAACCAACACCAAAATCAAAATGAAATAATAACTATCATCATCACTGTTCTGCTCTAGCCTACTTGGATCAGAACAAAGGGAGAATCCACACACAGAGATTTCAAATCAAACACATTTATATTTAAAACAGGAGTTATACAAGCAAGGTCAGGCGTTTTTTGTCCATGTTGACAGCTTTCCCAGTTAAATTGGCTAAGAGTTAAAGAGCGGGCTGCAGCCAAAGTTCAAAGCTAATTAAAACATTCCTCAGTCAGATAATGTCCTTCAATCACACACTTACAGATCTCCAGGTTTTCCTCAGACGACTGCATCTTTTCTCAATGGATTTAAAAGAATAATAACAGTTTACCAGTGAAGCATTTTTGGAACCCCGAATCTAGGACATCGATCATTACAAACGTTGGAACTCCACACCTCTTTACCCCCTCACTTATATACTGTCTGGGTGTGGCCAACTGTTTCCTAGAGTTATAACTGTCTAGATTTTCTTTCATAGACTCACCTTCTGGAACTTTTCCCATAAAGATATTCCTTTCTGCTTCATAACCTTCTGACCCGGGCATCTAATAGGTCCTCCTGATCCCTAATGTCTCAGTCCTCCTCTGAGTCAGGCATTGCTATCATTGGGGTTTCTACAGTCTCTGGAAGTTCCTCAAATTTTTCAAGTTCCAATTCTCCCTCACTCTTACTCTCTGACTCAGTTGTCAAAAACACTGGCCTAGGGTACCAAGACGGAACCGGTTCATCCTCCTCAGAATCTGTGACTAATTGAGCTGGTTGTGGACCACTCACAACCACCACCAAACCTCTGCCTATCGGTGCCTGACCAAACCCACTACCCCATGATTTTGATTTTTAAGGCACCTTTGAACATTAATTCTCCTATTGGTAATTAAGTCATAAACCATATTTTCTCCATCTTCACTTTTTTTCTTTTCAAAGTTGCTAAAGTAGATATGGAAGAATAGGCCTTGAATACCTTTTTCATTGACTTGGAATTATTTCTCCCTTTACTTATGCAAACGGAATGAAAAGTAAATTCTGCATGTAGCTTTTATATTGCAAGGCAAGCCAAGGAATCTTTACCCTGATGATTAAAATTGTGGAGGCTAAAGAGCAAAAAAAGAATCTCAATTACTGGAGACACCAACCTCATCAGCAATTAAGAACTTTTCACCTTCAGATGCATGTTTTCTTTCCCTAATAGGCTCATTATTAACAAAATGTTTCAGAAACCCTTCTGTCTGTGTTCTCAAATTCTTCTCCTGTATTATCTATTTATGAAGGGAGGCAGAAATGATGGGATCACTGGAGGAATGAGATAACATCATCGTCCTTGATTCACTGACAATCCTACAGTCCCCAGTCAGGAATATATTGTGGAAAGACAAATGCAACTTGTTTTTTCCAGTGATGTGACTCCTGTGTTAACAGCCTTGATCTCTCCAGCTACCTGAAGTTCAGTCTCTACGTCCTTTAATTTTGCTGTGACATCAGGTTTTTGTCAAGTGAGACTAGTTACCATGGCACTGTTTCAAAAATAGAACAAGTCCAATACACATCAATAGCTATGCAATAAACAGGCTAAGGTTCCACTTAAAAACATAGCATTCTGTCCTTTTGAAGTGTTTGTGAACTCAGGGAAAGCTGCACCTAAGTCTTCCTCTTACTCAGTCTAATTAGAAGAAATAAGTTATGCAGGTCAGAAACTGGATGAAAAGGAAATCAGAGAGACTTCAAAAATGTGCAGAACATAGCAATACCCATGTCTTTAAATAGCTAGTGGGATTTGTGTTCTCAGCCATCATCACCCTATATTTCAGTTGCTTCTTTCGGACAGAAAATATAGAAGCATATTACCTGATAGGGGCAATTCAAAGGTCTTTTCCATACTCAGGAACAACAATAACAACAACAAAAAGATATGCAAATGAACTATGAGAAAGTTTTATAAAGAACTAGGGTTAATAGTTGTATCATGCTTTCAGAGATTTTTCTTTCTTTCCTAAACAGAGAAGCATAATGACAACATCTCCTGGACCGCCTTCTGCCGCATGAATCCCAGTGACTGGTTAGGTCCCACAGAGTTGGCCTTCTCCGGGTCCTGTCAAATAAGCAATGTTGTTTGGCGGGACCCAGGAGAAGAGCCTTCTCTGTGGCGGCCCCGACCCTCTGGAACCAGCTCCCCCCAGATATCAGAGTTGCCCCCACCCTCCTTGCCTTTCACAAGCTCCTCAAAACCCACCTCTGTCGTCAGGCAGGGGGGAATTGAAATTTCCCTTCCCCCTAGGCTTATAGAATTTATACATGGTATGTTTGTATGTATGAGTGGTTTTTTTAAAAAAATGGGGTATTTTTAGATTGTTTTTAATATTAGATTTGTTTACATTGTCTTTTTATATTGTTGTTAGCTGCCCCGAGTCTTCGGAGAGGGGCGGCATACAAATCTAATAAATAATAATAATAATAATAATAATAATAACAACAACAACAACAACAACAACAACAGGTAGGAAAAAAATACAACAGGAATGGGAGAAACCTTTGATTTCCTGTTGGCTTTTTGTATTGTCTCTGCACTGGGAGTCGGCAGGAAGCATTAGAAATCATGATCATATGACTGCAGCTAATTTCAGTCATGCTGGACAAGCCACACATTGGCAAGTACAACTGGTGTGAAGATCCTTGAAATTTCAATTCCATGGGATAATAAGTTCCAGATTTTGAATGCATTCTTTAAATTAGCCGACTTGAGGTAACTTGAGTCAAAACTTTTTCTACTCTGGTGCAACATTTGGGACAATAAAAGGTCACAAACTGACATAAGGGTCGGAGCAAGTGGATTAATGGATGCCTAGAAGCAGTGATGGGCTCCTATGGGTACAGGCAGGTACACAGAACCGGTAGAAAAATTTTAGTCAGGTATGTAGAACCGGTAGAAAAAATTGAATTTTTTTTCTTTTTCTTTCCCTTTTGGGCTCTGGGTATGTTTTTCCGATTGCAGTAAAAGAGGTTGAATGTGTATAATTTTAGAAGAGCTCTCTCTCTCTCTCTCTCTCTCTCTCTCTCTCTCTCTCTCTCTCTCTCTCTCTCTCTCTCTCTCTCTGTGTGTGTGTACATACACATACAGTTTATATAGTAGATAATGTATATTTTTGTGTTTCTGTGTGTATCTATGTACACAAATGGCATATATACATACAATTAAATAGGATATTTTGGATGTTCAGTAATAGTAAATAGATAAGAGAAATTGTATCTCTTTGAGGCAAGGAGAGGCCAGGCACCCTAACCCAAACTCTTGATGTGAGTGATGTCAAGTTGGCCACCTTTAAGCCAGTCACATGACCTTTAGCCACCACTTCTACCTGATTATATGGTTAGCAAGCCAAACCCACAAAATAAGCCATGCCCACAGTGTGGTAGTGAAATTTTTTGCAGCCCTTCACTGCCTAGAAGGTATTCCTGCTGATGTGCATACATCCAATGAAGTTCTAACTCTTCTGATAGAATGATTACAGATCAGAAAGAGCTGGTCTATAATAGTAGCATTCCTAGATTTTAATTCTCCATCAGATGTGAAGCCAATTGGGTGACTTTGGGTCAGTTACAAGTTACACAGTTGCCTCTGTGACAACCTGGCTGAAAACAAACTTTTGTGAGATCATATAGCATATTAATCAGCTTCATTGTAACAACAGTGTTAATGCAAAATAAACTAAACTAAGTTTATTCTGAAACTAAGCAGGAGAAGAATATGGAGGAAGAGATAGAATAGAATAAGTGGTAGAACGAACTATAAATATAAGGAAGAAGGAAGAAGCAAACACAGATTTTGCAAATATTTAAACTGGCTAGAAAAATGCATTTTGCTATTGTTATGGTGGTTGTCATTATCATTATTCATCTTTTGAACTTTTTATCTCTTCTTAATTTACTCTCCCTTGTGCTGACTTTACTTACTGTAAAACTAACTTATAGTGAGGTTTAGGCAAATCTGCCCTACTATATTGTGGCCTTTATCTCCTGATTTCCATTCCCGGGGATGTTATTTTAATATTATTTAAGAATTTCCTATTTTACTTTTGCTGGCATTTCTGATGATTCTTTGGAACAACTTCAGTTACCATGTGCTGACAGACATAAATGTTGTAAAGCATTGGGCATTGCAGCTTCTTGATAAGAGGATTTCGAGGGGCAGAAATGGATGGAAGAACAGAATATACCTGTAGAAACATGTATCAAGGGAAGTAGCACTTCTTTAGAGCCATTCAGGGGGTTGTGGAATAAACAGCTGAATAAGAAGTAAAATTTTATGCATTAGTGGAGCTTTAAGGAGGGGAAGACAGTGACACCCAGGTGGGGGGAAAACTTTTTTTCTTTTGAAGAGGTACATTAAGCAAACAGCAAGTATTCTAAAGTACATATACTGCATCTTATTTCTTTTTTAGATCTCTTTAGTAGGTAGTACTTGATTTACATTCAGAATCAAAATCAAAATAGAGCTAGAAGGGACCTTGGAGGTCTTCTAGTCCAACCCCTTGCCCAAGCAGGCGATGCTATCCCATTTCAGATAGTCTTTTCTTAAAAACCTCCATTGATGAAGCACCCACAATGTTTGAAGGCAAGCTGTCCCACTGGTTAATTGTCCTCGCTGTTAGGAAGTTTCTTCTTAATTCCAGATTGGTTCTTGCTTTCCATCCATTGTTTTATGTCCTACCCTCTGGTGCTTTGTAGAATAGCTTGACTCCCTTCTGTCTGTGGCAGCCTCTCAAATACTGAAATGCTGTTATCTTGTCCTCCCAGTCCTTTTCTTTGAAGTTACAATGGCATTGAAAAAAGTGACATATGGTCACATGATCAAAATTTGGCGAATTGGCAACTGGCATATATTTTTATGATGGCTGTAGTGTTCCAGGATCATGTTATCACTTTTTGCAAACTTCTAATCACCTAAGTCAATAGAAAAGCTGGGTTCACTTAACTGTTACTAAATAAAATAAAATAAAATAAAATAAAATAAAATAAAATAAAATAAAATAAAATAAAATAAAATAAAATAAAATAAAATAAAATAAAATAAAATAAAATAAAATAAAATAAAATAAAATAAAATAAAATAAAATTAAATTAAATTAAATTAAATTAAATTAAATTAAATTAAATTAAATTAAATTAAATTAAATTAAATTAAATTAAATTAAATTAAATTAAATTAAATTAAATTAAATTAAATTAAATTAAATTAAATTAAATTAAATTAAATTAAATTAAATTAAATTAAATTAAATTAAATTAAATTAAATTAAATTAAATTAAATTAAATTAAATTAAATTAAAAAATAAAATAAAATAAAATAAAATAAAATAAAATAAAATAAAATAAAATAAAATAAAATAAAATAAAATAAAATAAAATAAAATAAAATAAAATAAAATAAAATAAAATAAAATAAAATAAAATAAAATAAAATAAAATAAAATAAAATAAAATAAAATAAAATAAAATAAAATAAAATAAAATAAAATAAAATAAAATAAAATAAAATAAAATAAAATAAAATAAAATAATAACATAAAATAAAATAATGAATGAATGGATAGATGGATGGATGGATGGGTGGGTGGGTGGGTGGGTGGATGGATGGATGGATTGTGGTATCTCATCGTTTTAACAGAGGACAGATCATACAATAAGTTCTTGGGAAAAATATAAATAAATAATAATTATAACAACTTAATGAGTGGCTTGACAGCATAAGATAAACATTTTTATAAATATATTCTTGAATCCTTTGAGAACTGTACGAGATTAATGTGAAAAATTATACAACATAAAGGAATTGAAATGCAGAGGTCAATGTATAGAGACTAACTAAAATCATGTTTCTCCAGCATTGAAACTTTAACAGGTGTGAACCTCAGCTCCCAGAGCTCCTCAACTAGCCCGATTGTAGAATTCTGGGAGAAGTCTGTATCATCCAGGGAGAGCCAGCCATGGGTGCCTGGACGGGGAGGGGAATGCAGTGGGGTAGCAAAAATGGAGCTCCATCCCAGGGCACCCAACTTGCACTGAAAGTTGTTGAAAGAAAATACAGGGCATCCTGCATAAGCCAGGGCCCACAGTGTGGTAGTAAAAATTTTGGTAGCCTTTCACTGGAGCAAGCCATACAGTGTCACTTCTGGAAATCAAATAAGCCAACTTTGTCTCTCTTCTTTCTCTGTAGTCTTTTTCTAATTGCTCTACATCTTCTGCTCCCCCACCCCACCCCACTTTACTTCAATTCAAGGTAGGGAGGACCTCTCAATCTACTTCAGAAGACCACACTAAATTTGGCAGTGCAGATTTTCACTTGCCAGAGATAGGTCTCCAGCAGGATATTTCTGGAATATAGAAGCAACATTTTAAAAAGGAGAGCTGTTTCCCCTTAGCTATGATGTAAACTATGACTAGGGCAGGTTATCTTGGGTATAAAAAGAAATAGCCTTAGCATAGACTGTAGTCAAGGAGATTTTTTTTTTTTTACTGATGGTGTCTGAAAGCAAGACACGTTGACCTTTCTACGAATTGCATTTGTGCCTGCTTCAATATCTTGCTCTTCTCTGTCCTACTCTGAAATCAGATCCTTTTGAGACATCAGTGGTGACATTTGGTTGCCTAGCAACAGCAGAACCTGAACAACAATGCGAGGGCCACTACCAGAAATGTTTTTCTACTCCTCCTGATGGTAACTGCTATTAACTGCAATAATAAAGCATTAATTATTCAGAAAGAAAGGAGGCAGTTTGAGTTGGTTATTGAAGCAGTGTAACTGCGCTGTTCTGAGGGGACGGTGGGATTGTCAGGATAGTTGCACAATTTGTTTCAGAGCAGCTAAAAGTTGTAAATGGAGAAAAAGAAAAATGTCCCATCAAAAAAAGAAGGAAATTTATTTCTCTCGTTCTTTTTCTCTTTCTTTCTTTCTTTCTCTCTCTCTCTCTCTCTTTCTTTCCTTTCTTCCTTCCTTACCTACCTACCTACCTAACTATTTATTTACTTATCTACCTACCTACCTACCTACCTTATTTATTTATTTGATTTTTAATGCCCCCTTTCTCCTTAGACTCAAGGCGGCTTACAATATGTTAGCAATAGCACTTTTTAACAGAGCCAGCATATTGCCCCCACAATCTGGGTCCTCATTTTACCCACCTTGGAAGGATGGAAGGCCGGTTATTTTGTCAAGCATCTATTAGATAACAAATATAAACATGGTTATTATTACATGAAATGGATACGAATAAAAGGGAACATTAGGGCAGGGATGGTAGGCAGACCGGTGCCCTTATGCGTGTTGTTGTGGTTGAAGCTGAAGTAGTCATTGACAGGTAGGACATTGTAGTAAATAATTTTATGTACTACGCTTTGTATCTAGAAATGCCAGTTTCAGCCTTTCCAATGGAAAGGAATAAATGCATATCAGCTCTGGTAAATATTAGATTCATTTCCAAATCATTAGATGGTCAGTTGGTCAGTTCTCTCTTTACCTCTCTCACTTTCCAATAAGACGTTCAGCATCACCAGGGTGGAAATTATCAGAGAGGTTATGTGACATGGAGAGCAGGATTCCAGCATAATATTCCTCTACAAGAGGGAAACAAATAAATATGAACTCTGATATCATTTGAGATACCTGTCTAGACATTGTAAAATTACAGTTATATTTTATAATGGAAGAATGGCAAAAGATTTGCATATTAATTTGAACCAATATGGTAAAAATATCAGTCTTTCCAGGAATGCTTGCTTATAACAAATAGCACCTGAATTCAGATAATTAACCTTTCAGACAGCAGATCCTTAAGTAGACTAATAAATAATAATCTGCAACATTTCCTTTTGCAGAAAACAATAACAACCATTTAGAGTTTTACATATTGCTGATCTTTTCTTTTCCTTTCCTTTTCTTTGGAGTCATTTTTTTTACATTGAAATGCACAGTATTATCATGTGAATAGAATTTTTATATATAAATAAGACATGTTAAAAAGATGAATATAAAATTAAGACATCTTAATAGGTTATAAAGTAGCAAGCCATTATCTAGTTATTCTCTTCTCCTGGTTATTATATCTGTTAGATTTAACTCTAATTCCCCATTCATTAAAGAGCTAACAGTGCAATTCAACTGCTGGGAAAGCTTTAATTCAAAGCATTTGGATCTGAAAGTAAGTCTAAATATTACCAGGGAGACTACTCTCTTCCTCCCTGGCAAGGTTCTTTGGCTCCAGCTCTAAGCTCATCTTTGATTTAACTGTGTTTTCTTTTTACAACCATAAAACTATTTCACAAATGCAAAATTCAACTATGGCAGTGATTAAAATTGAATGAAAGCAAATAGTTAATTCTTAATAACTTTGAGGACAATATCTGCTCTGATGTTTATAGACCTTGATTGTTGAAAGAAAGAAAAAAGCCCACCAATAGCCTTTATTGACTATCCTGTGTTTGGATAAGAAAAGAAAAAAATACCTTCAAGGCTAGGCACTTCTAGTCCTGGATTATATCTCAGGCCTTTTGGAAGCTAAGGAAAACAATGGAATATATTATTTTTGGCTTCTGTCACGCATGTTCTGGGATAGGAATCATTCACGGGATAATTTTCTCATCTGCTGATTACTTGGTTCTCCCCCCAAAAAGATTTTATTGAACTTTATTTTAATGGACTGGAAGGAATCCATAGTAAAAAACATACTTGCAGGGTCTTCTATGAATTTTTCCTACTTTATATAGACATTACTATCAATGAAATGGAGGAAGGGGAACCAGGTTATTCTGTTTTCATTGGCATAAATTTCTATCATGTAGACTTTTTGAAATGCACATTCCCCTAATGCGTTTATTTTATTTTTAAAGCTTATTTTAAAGAGCACTATTACTGATATAGCACACTGAGCTTTTCTTTCAGGGTATCAAAAGAGGTTTTTATTCTTGAAAAGGCAACTGGACCACTTTTTTTCCCCAGGAAGATGATGAAACAAGTGTTTCACTTCCTATCCTGGAAGTTTTATCAGACGTATTGGGTGGCATGATGAAGCTGATAAAGCTTCCGGGGTAGGAAACAAAATGTCTTCTTCCTCCTTAAAAAAAATCAGCCCAGTTCTTCTTTCAAAAATAAAAACCACTTTTGATGCAAGTATGACCTGGATAATTGAGAATCTAAATTGCTTCTTTTCAGAGCTTTTTTATACCTGCAAAGTTTTGGTTAATGAGAGATGGATATTTTTATTTTATTTATTTATTTATTCATTTGTCCAATACACAAATATATAGGAAGAAAAATAGACATGTGATAATATAAAAGAGGGTGAAAGTGAACTTAGAGGAGAGGATATATGAAAGGAAGAGAATATATAAGATAGTTGAAAGAAAGGAAAGATAATTGGACAGGGGACGAAAGGCACACCAGTGCACTTATGTACGCCCCTTACTAGCCTCTTAGGAGCCTGCAGAGGTCAATCGTGGAGAGTCTAAGGGAGAAGTGTTGGGGGTTAGGGGTTGACACAATTGAGTCCGGTAATGAGTTCCACGCTTCAATAACTCAATTGTTGAAGTCATATTTTTTACAGTCAAGTTTGGCGCGGTTCGTATTAAGTTTGAATCTGTTGCGTGCTCTTGTGTTATTGCGGTTGAAGCTGAAGTAGTCATTGACTGGTAGGACGTTGCAGCATATGATTTTGTGGGGAATACTCAAATCGTGTTTTAGGCGCCACAGTTCTAGGCTTTCAAGGCCCAGGATTGTTAGTCTATTTTCGTAGGATATTCTGTTTCGAGTGGAGGAGTGAAGGGCTCTTCTGGTGAAATATCTTTGGACATTTTCAAGGGTGTTGATGTCTGAGATGTGATATGGGTTCCAGACAGATGAGCAGTAGTCTTGGATGGTTCTGGCAAAAGTTTTGTAGGCTCTTGTGAGTAGAGTGAGATTGCCTGAGCAGAAGCTGCGTAGGATCAGGTTAACAACTCTAGAGGCTTTTTTGGCGATATTGTTGCAGTGGGCTTTAGCACTTAGGTCATTCGATATTAGTATTCCAAGGTCTTTTAGAAAATGCGGGTTAGCAGTGAGAGATTGTTTATTCAGTTCGTATGTGTGGTTAGGATTCTTTTTGCCAATGTGGAGGGTAGAGCATTTGTTGGTTGATATTTGAAGTTGCCAGGTGTTAGACCAGTCTGAGACAAAGTCCAGGTCTTTTTGGAGGGTGAGGGTGTTATCAGTAGTGTTGAAAAGTTTCACATCGTCGGCAAAAAGAACACAGTTGCTTTCGATATGGTCACAGAGATCATTGATGTAGAGAATGAAGAGAATAGGACCTAATACACTTCCCTGGGGAATGCTGCTTATGACAGGGGCGGGGGTGGAGATGGCGCTACCAATTTTGACATACAATTTTGATATACAGTAGCAATAGCATTTAGACTTATATACTGCTTCACAGTGCTTTACAGCCCTCTCCAAGCGGTTTACAGAGAGTAAGCATATTGCCTCCAACAATCCGGTTCCTCATTTTATCAACCTTGGAAGGGTGGAAGGCTGAGTCAACTTTGAGCCTACGGAGATTCGATCTGCCAAACTGCTGGCTGGCGGTGATCAGCAGAGGTAGCTTGCAGTACTGCACTCTAACCACTGCGCCACCGAGGATTTTATCAAGAGTGGGCTTACACTAGAGTTCATATCTTCAGGATTGGGTTGCTGCTGGGTTGAACCAGTTCTCCTGTACCGGTGGCGGGAATTTGCCCCCGGCTCACCAAACTGGCAATGATGCCAGCTAGCCATGCCCCCAAACCAGTTCTCCAGTTGCCTTTCTGTGAAATCGGCTTGCAAACAAATCTCTACACATGCACAGAGGTTTCTGTGCATGCACAGAGGGACATTTGTGTGATGTGATGGGACACAAATGATCTTACTTTGCTGGTCTATGCAAGCAGGCACAATGCATACTTCATAGGCGAAGCAAACCAATAAGGAAGATAAGTAGAACCCACCCCTGTATACCTTGCAATATGCAATGCAAACAAAATTCCTAACCTCACCTCCAGCCAATTTTTTTAAATATTTCTATTCTGAACTGTTGAAAATACTAAATACAACTTCAAGCTCTTGCTACTTTCAAGAAACTTTCACACTCACCATCTCTATTTTTATACATTGCCATAGGAAGCAAAAGACTGGTGCAGCCTGAAACCAGATACAGGAAGTTAACTAGGCATGATAGAGAATTTCATCTAATCCATATGTTTAAGCAACTAGCCTAATGGCAAAAAGCTCAGGGTAATATAGGATCAGAGCAGCTATGCTTCAGATTTTGTTTGTCTCAGAATCTTGCAAGGCAGTTCATGGTCAAAAATTACACATGACATGTGTTTGTTAGGGCAAGTGGGAAACTGCACAGAGCCATTAGAATGCATATTTCAGCTTTTTAAACTTAGAGAAATTTAGTCAAATATAGATATTCCTTGACTTACAACAGTTCATTTAGTGACTGTTAGAAGTTTCAATGGCACTGGAAAACAAAAGAACAAAAAACCATTGTAGCATCTCCATGATCATGAGATCAAAATTTGGATGATTGACAAGTGACTCACATTTATGATGGTTGCAGAGCCATGTGATTCCCTTTGGTGACCTTCTGATAAGCAAAGTCAAAGGGAGCTCATTTCACTTAACAACCATATTACTAATTTAACAACTACAAAGATTGTCAAGGTTCCAGGTAACATATATACTAAATCAGAGTCCAAGTCAAAGTACTCCTAAAAGTTCCAATTTATTTCCGTAACCATCCTGCCACCTACACTAGGCAACCTGAATCTGAGTTTCCCACTCAGTTGAAAGTTCCCATCCCTTGTCCCCACCCACAAACTTGTCACGTTGCCCACCCAGATTATGCCAGCATGGCAAGGCCTTCTTCTGCTTCCGCCCAGGTGGGTGGGTATAGGATAGCCTTGAACCACGTGAAAGAATGTTTTGTGGCTGCATCTGTTCTCTCATAAAAATCACCCCTCCCAAGTTCCCATAAGCATCAGGGCTTCTATAGATAGTATGGCAAGCCATTAATTTATCACCAAGATAAGTCATGAAGTGGGGCAAAACTCACTTACTAAATTTATCACTTAACAACATATATTTTATGTTTATGTTTATTAGATTTGTATGCAACCCCTCTCCGTAGACTCGGGGCGGCTCACAACACAATAAAAACAGTTTATAACAAATTTTGGACTCAATTGTGATTGTAAGTTGAGAATTACTTGTAGAGTTATCTCTGCATACTTGTGAAAAAGATACAGATTTTATAGAGATTAATTATGGCAAACAGAAATGCTTATACAAGAGATCTGCCCTGGGAAAAACTTTGCATATATCTTGGGTTTTCCCCCTTTTTTTACATTATCAAAATAAAAGGATGTCAGCCTTTCTCATGTCCAAGTATAGGTGCAAAAATCTGCCATTTGTGTTCAGTATGTTTTCTACATATTCAAGATAGACCAGATTAAAAACAGGATATAAACTAAGCTGCTTACAATATCTTAAATTTGCATTTTAAAAAACAGAATATAAGGAATGAGTGCCATCATTCTCCAATCCTTGCTATCATGTCCATATTAAGATGCTAAACTTGCCATTATATGTCCTAATGTAAGAAGCAAAGTTCACATCACTGAGAGTTATCCACTTGTATGAAGATATGTAAACAAAGCAGAAAGACAAAAAAAAATTCAGTGAGTTCTTACTAACATTGGCAAACAGTTTCACAAAATCAAAAAAGGATCAAACAAATTGATCAGAGTCATTTGCAACATATTATATATAATAAGCTTAATCCTTAATATGCCCTATTTATAGATGAAAAGCTAAAATCAGAAACAATGCATGTGAAAGTATGAAATGTTATATGCTGATATATTATTATTATTAATTTATTTATTAGTATTTTATCGGTAATTTACTTCCAGTTGCTGATTAAAAATTAATGTGTTGTTCTTCAAATCTACATTGTCAAGAGTCTTAGAGTGTACAGTAACTGTCTTGATTTATTGTAAACATTTCTTGGGATCTCTGGAGATATTTCTTCTTATTCTTATAAGAAATGAAAGAAAAATGTTTTCCTCTCAATCCTTTTCAACAAATTTTATATTTTTGTTCCATTATTTCTGTGATAATATAATATGAAGTTAGTAACTTTCACTGTCTTCAATAACAAGATGTGCTTGTGTGTCTGAAGTCTACCTTAACATAACAAGTTACACTAAACGCAGACATTTAACATTGAATTTATTTAGGAAAGAAAAGAATAATGGAGAAAAATAATTGTGCTGACTGAAAATCCTTCATTCCTTCTCTATTCCTCTCTCTTAATAAACTGGCTTCATACAAAGTTACAAAGAGAAAAAGCCCTAAAATGAGGGTAACTGATTAGTGAACAAACCAAGTCACACAACTGATAGTGTACATAAATTATATTTATACCTGCACAAATATTTTGGACTGTGGCATGACAAAAGGAGGATCACTTTGGGACATTCACTAGTTTATTTGGAGTAGTGCTTGAAATCAAGCAACATAGGGTATCCACTGTCTTCACCAGTGGAAAAATAATTGTATCAAGATACTGATGGCTGTTATTGGCTTACCTTACAGCTTTAATTTAAAATTTGAGGGAATCCTAGAAAATGTTAATAGATACTGTGATTATAAAATGTTTTTGTTTTAAAATGCTTAAAAGATTATACATACATATATATAACATATACATATTTATGTATGTATATATGTATGTATGTATGTATGTATGTATGTATGTATGTATGTATGTATGTATGTATTTTCCTATCCCTAATTTAGAAGTAGGCAGTGAGGATTTCAAGTAAACTCCATGGAAATCTAGTAAGGGTGGGCTGCAATCCAAGAATAACAAATAAAGAAGCAACACTACACAGTGTAAATAATCTGATAAGAACCAATTTTCCAAAAAGTCATTTGCGTTAATCATTCCTTCCTTCAAAATTAATGAAGTGCAATAAAAGAGTCATTCCTGATGCCTTCACATGGCTCCAAGTCACACAATAATACACGTTCGGCACTATATATCCTATTCAGAGTTTAAGAGATTTCCACGTATGAACTGACAGTAGTTTTTATGACAGTAGTTTTTTTCCTATGCAGTGCAGAAATGTTTAAAAATGCACTTTATGGTAATATAGGAAACCCGTATTTATTTATTAGATTTGTATGCCACCCCTTTCCGTGGACTTGGGGCGGTTCACAACACAATAAAACAATTCATAACAAATCTAATAATATACAATTTAAAATTTAAAATAGTTAAAAAACCCCATTTTTAAGCAGACATACCTACAAACATACCATACATAAATTATATAGGCCCGGGGGAGATATCTCAATTCCCCCATGCCTGACGACAAAGGTGGTTTTTGAGAAGTTTACGAAAGGCAAGGAGGGTAGGGGCAGTTCTAATCTCTGGGGGGAGCTGGTTCCAGAGAGTCGGGACCGCCACAGAGAAGGCTCTTACCCTGGGGCCCGCCAACCAACATTGTTTAGTTGACGGGACCCGGAGAAGGCCGACTCTGTGGGACATAATCGGTCGCTGGGATTCGTGCAGCAGAAGGCGGTCTCGAAGATATTCTGGTCCGATGCCATGAAGGGCTTTATAGGTCATAACCAACACTTTGAATTGTGCCCATAAATTGATCGGCAACCAATGCAGACTGCGGAGTGGTGGTGTGACATGGGCATATTTGGGAAAGCCCATGATTGCTCTCGCAGCTGCATTCTGCACGATCTGAAGTTTCCGAACACTTTTCAAAGGTAGCCCCATGTAGAGAGCGTTACAGTAGTCGAGCCTCGAGGTGATGAGGGCGTGAGTGATAGGGCCGTAACTGGTGCACCAGGCGAACCTGTGCAAACGCCCCCCTCACCACAGCTGAAAGATGTTTCTCTAATGTGAGCTGTGGATCGAGGAGGATGCCCAAGTTGCAGACCCTCTCTGAAGGGGTCAATAATCCCCCCCAGGGTGATGGACGGACAGATGGAATTGTCCTTGGGAGGCAAAACCCACAGCCACTCCGTCTTATCCGGGTTGAGTTTGAGTCTGTTGACACCCATCCAGGCCCCAACAGCATCCAGGCACCGGCACATCACTTCCACTGGAATGACAATTTTTTTTGTTATTTTTAGAATAAACATAAGAACATAAGAAGAGCCATGCTGAATTGGGCCAAAGCCCTATCGAGTCCAGCATTCTGTGTCACACAGTGGCCCACCAATTGTACATGGGGATCTTCAGCAAAAAGAGAAGGCAAAACCCTACCTTTCCCTTGACCCCCAACAAATGATACCCAAGAGAGTCCTGCCTGCCTCAACATAGATAGAGGCAGCACATGGACGTCCGTTTCAATAACCATCAATACACTCGGCATCCATGAATCTGTCTATTCAGGCTGACAGCTGTCACAAATCAATTCCATAAAACAATGACCCTCTATTTGTCCTCACTTTCCTACCTATGAGCTTTAGGGAGTGCCCACTCATCCTAGTATTGTGTGATAGAGAAAAGAACTTTTCTCTATCCACTTTTTCTATCCCATGCATGATTTTATACACTTTGATCAAGTCACGTCTTAAACACCGTCTTTCAAGGCTGAAGAGACCAAGGTTTCTTGGCAATCTAATTTCATAAGCGAGGTGCTCCATTTCCCTGATCATTCTTGTTGCCCTTTTTTGCAGAATGAAAAACAAAAACAAAGTACATAAGAATGGAGCTATATATTCTATGGGAAAATATATATACATTTATTTTCTGGGTGTCTTTGTTTATCGTTTTTCTTTTGCACTGTTTTGGTTTAATACTTTTTAGGGCTTTGTAAAGTGCTGGAAAGGTCGTGTCATTAGGAGCAAACTCCCAATTCCTTCGACCAATGTAGCTTTGCACAAGGCAAGAGCCAGCATGTTCAAGATAAAGCAAGAGGATCAAGTTTGCAAGCTAAAGGGGAACAAGGAAAGAAAAAAGAGGTTAACAATATCAAACAACCAATAAAAAATATTATAAGGGAATCTGTAGAATAAAGCCACAAGCAGCGATACATCTTTACAATACATTTCAGAACACAATCAGGAGATGTTATCCTTAGTATGGATGGCTACAAGTACTGTAGTTCTTGACTTAACAACCATTTGTTTAATGGCCAATGATTTCATCTCAGGATTCTGGATTAGTCATTTGCAACCTTCTTAAGGAGTTTCTGACAAGCAAATTCAATGAGGGAAGTCAAATTCATTTAACAACTATAATGATTCACTAAATAACCATGCCAAAGAAGGTCATAAAATTGGGTGTGTTACAGTGCTTAACAACAGAAATTTTGACATCAGTTGTGTTCGTAAGTCAAGGCCCTTGTTAGCTGAATTAGCTTTCCTGTACCATTACAAACCAAAAAGAGTTTGACATGATATCAGAAATGGTTAAATGTGTTTCAAACTTTATGGCTGGTGAAGAGCATTTTGGATTATTTTTCTGTTCCAATGCTCATAAGTGCATACACGGAGACAAGAATTTGGTTCGAGCTTTTCAAATCCTGTACTGTAATCATGAGCCATCAGATGATTAATCTTCCTGAAGACCTTAGATAGTAAACCACAGGCAATGAAAAACAGCCAGTTGGGAGTGATGAAACAATAAAAGGCTTCTGCTTATAGGGCTGCCGTATAACCACGATATTAACCTCAAAGAAACAAAAGCTTCTACTTCCTTTACACTTTGAAGGGTAAAAGGTTGGTAATAGAGAGGGAAGTTTATGGCAATTGAGCCATACACAAACTGAAGTCTGTGTGGTTACATCAAATTTTGAATTATTTTCTTTTTTTCCCTTCTGGGCTCTGGGCAAGTTTTTCCTATCACAGTAAATGAAGTTGAATGTGTATAATTTTAGAAGAGCTGTGCATGCGTGTGTGTACATACCACCGTTCCCCGTAAGCTGCGCCCGTGAGCAGGCACGCACCCCCAAATACCCCCGCGCGCACCCTTTTCCACAGGCGCGTGCTCCCCATCCCCCTGCCAGCCCGTGGGGGGGGGGGCGGGGAGGCACCGGCAGTAAAAGGAAAGGGAGCCGCGGCCGCCCCTGCCTCCCCACCGTGCCTCCAGCCCCCTCACGCCCCTGCCCCCGCCTGCCCGATCCGCCCCCTCTCCTCCTCCTCCGCCTCCTGCGCTCCCAGCCAGGGGGCTGCGAGAGAGAGTTTTCTCCGTGCACTTCAGGAATGCCCGCCCCACCCCTCTCGCAGCCCCTTTGCTGGGAGCGCTTTCCTCCCGAGCTTTCAGCAAGGGGGCTGCAGTAGAGGCAGGGCAGGCGTTCCCGAAGAACTCAGAGAAAGCGCTCTCACAGCCCCCTCACTGAAACAGAGAGAGGGAGAGGGAGAGAGAAATCGCTCCCAGCGAAGGGGCTGCGAGAGGGGTGAGGCGGGCATTCCTGAAGCATGCGGAGAAAACCCTCTCTCGCAGCCCCCTGGCTGGGAGCGCAGAAGTGGAGGAGGAGGAGATGCTGCAGCCACCACCGCAGGAGAAGTGAGAGAGAGGGGGGGAGAGATAGATAGCAAGAGAGAGAAGAGAAAGAAAGCAAGAGAGATAGAAAGAGAGAGAGAAAGAAAGCAATAGAGAGAGAAAGAAAACAGAGAAACAGAAAGAGGGGGAGAGAGATAGAAAGAGAGGGACAGAGAAAGTGAGAAAAAGAGAGAGCAAGAGGGGGAGAGAGAATGAGAAAGAGAGAGAAATGACTCTTGATTTAAAGCATATGGTAAAAAACACCCAAATAATAACAAAGAAAAAAAACCCCAGCCGTTTGTTTGTGTGTGTGTGTGTGTGTGTGTGTGTGAACTCTTGAACCATTTCCAATAGCTCACCTGTTATTGTTCAAGAGTTCACACACACACACACACACACACAAGGGGGGAGGAGACAGGGATGGAAAAAGAGGAGAAGACAGTAATAATAGTAATAGTTTTTGGTTTTGTTTTATTATTAATTTCTTTTAATAAAAAAGAAGGGAATTTTTTTCTTATTTATATTTATTTATTTGTTTGTTTGTTTGTTTATTTATACTTCTATGCCGCCCAGTCCCAAAGGGACTGCCGCTCAGACACTATACTTTTCCGCCCATACCGAAAAAAAATTAGAGGGAACATTGGTACATACACTTTATATAGTAGATAATCAGGGGTGGTCTACTGCCTGGACAGGGGGGACGATGCAGTAGGGTAGGGAAAATGGAGCTCCACCCCAGAACACCCAATTTGCACTGAAAGATGTTGAAACAAAATGCATAAGCCACGCCCACAGTGTGGTAGTAAAAATTTTGGTAGCCCATCACTGGTCTGTCAGCTCTCCAAGCCAGATAAGGTCTGTGACTATAAATCCTGAAAGCCTTTGCTGGCTGTGAATGAACAGAATTCACAATAAATTAATTTAAAGAGTTTTTGTGGGGACAAGGAGTTTGTTTCATGCTCTTGGAAAACTTTAGTTAGAACACACATCACATGGCATGCCACAGTCTCTATAAAATAATTTAAACTAGAAGTCAGAGGTTTTCTCTAGAGTGGTGTTTCCCAACCTCAGCAACGTTAAAATGGGTGGATTTCAACATCCATGCTTACTAGGGAATTCTGGAAATTGGAAATTAGACCACCCAATAAGATATAATTACACTGTTTTGAGACTCATACTTAATGTTCTGGTCCAATCACAGTTTAGAGATGGTAGGTAGGTAAACTGTATTACAGTCTTCGATCAACATATACAGTGGTACCTCATCATAAGAACTTAATTGGTTCCAGGAGGAGGTTCGTAAGGTGAAAAGTTTGTAAGATGAAACAATGTTTCCCATAGGAATCAATGTAACAGCAAATAATGCGTGCAAATCCTTCAGGAAAATCCCAAACTTTAGAAGGGAGGCGAACAGAGGGCAGGGAGGAGCAGCTAAAGGGGGCGGGTGGAAGAAGCAAGGCTAGGCTAAAGGGTGAGTGGGAAGGAAGAAAGGCAAGGGGGGCGCCCCTCCCTTTTCTTTTTTCAAAAGATACAGTTTCAGTGCCTTTGCAAGCATGCAAAATCTTTACTCCTCCAAGCTGCCCCTCCCTTTTCTTTCTTAAAAGGACACCGTTTCAGTGCTTTTGCAAGCATGCAAAATCTTTACTCCTCCAAGCTGCCCCTCCCCTTTCTTTCTTTCTTAAAAAGACACCGTTTCAGTGCTTTTGCAAGCATGCAAAATCTTTACTCCTCCAAGCTGCCCCTCCCTTTTCTTTCTTCAAAAAGGGGGGGGAAAAGAAACCCCTTCATCCCAGCAGCAGCTGCTTGGGTTCATAAGGTGAAAATAGTTCGGAAGAAGAGGCAAAAAAATCTTAAACACCGGGTTCGTATCTTGAAAAGTTCATTAGAAGAGGCGGTCGTAAGATGAGGTACCACTGTATATATATATATGCATAACTAAAATTCTACATAGTTCATGACAATAACAATTAAAGAAAAAATGAAAAGAAAAAGAAAAGAAAGTGGTTAAAAATAGAAAATTATAGAAGAAATGCAGTTATATTAGACAACACAGGTAGTTTTCGACTTATGACCAGTCATTTAATAACCATTCAAGGTTATGACAGACTCTGGAAAAGCTACTTGTGAACTGGTTTTAAAGTAATGGGATCTGTTCCTCACCTCAGAGTCACATAACTACAATTTATAAAGTTTTTTATGGAAACAAGTGCTTGCTTCTGATTTCTGGCAAAAAGAAAAAACTCACTTTAGCAAATAATAGCATCATTCTCTTAATAATGACCATATTCACTTAATGACTGCCACAAAAAAGTCACAAAATTGTGTCTGGTCACTTGTTGACCTGCTTTATGACCATTTTAGGCTTGATGATAATTTGGAAACTACCTGTATTTGCTGCCTTATGTTAGTGAGGCAAAAATTGTCATCATTATGTGTAATAATGATCTTCTGATTTGATAGGAGGTAGGAAATGTTGTCAAGAGATGAAAAAGAAATAATCTATCCTGGATTTTAATAAATGATATTAGCAGAAACCAGCAAAATGGGCACTTTTGAAACATAGATGGGCATTAATTAATTCCTCTTCATTTGAGGAACATCCAAGATGGTGCCGACAAAGGCTGCCTTGGTGAAATACTCTCAAATAGTTTCTTCATTTTCTACTATTCCCCACAATTCTCAATGGATTTCATACTCAAGAGACCATCTGCTAAGAATTAAGGAACATTTCCTTAAGGAGCAGTTCTCTGCAACTTCGCCCCCACCTGTCTTTACAAACAAGGAGGAGATTTTACACAGGAGGAAGCCATTTCCCGGCAACCTTGGATCACCAAAAACAAACGCAGGCGAAGAGGTAAAAGGGCGGGAATTTTAAATAGATTAAGGAACAAGGGAATTTTTTTTAATGCTCCCTTCAATCTTTCTTACCAATTTATGTTCACTTGCCAACAAGATGGATGAAATGCTGCTTTTAAACAGATGCAATTCTGATTTTCACAACACATCTGCCCTATGCTTTACTGAAACCTGGCTAAAAGAGAAAATTCATGATAATAGTATGCATATACCAGGGTTCCAGGTATTTTGCGCAGATAAGAATGCAGAATTATTGGGGGGGGAAGGCTTATATATATATATCAACAACAGCTGGTCTCAGGACATCACCATTATACAAAAATTCTGTGATGAAAACTTGTAGTCCTTAATTATTAATTGCAAACCCTTTTATTCTCCTTGAGAGATTAATTCTTTCTTAATATCTGTGGTTTACGTCCCTCCACAAGCCTCCGTAAAAAAGGCACTAAGAACTCTAGCTGATCAGATTACGGAGGCTGAAGCCAAATACCCTGATTCACCGGACATTATTTTGGGAGATTTAAAGAAGGCAAACTTAACAGATGAGCTACCAAAATACTTTCAACATATAAATTGCCCACCAGAGGCAATAATATCTTAGATCATTGCTACCAAACAGTAAAAGATGCTTATCGTTCCTTACCCAGAGCAGCTGTGGGTCATCTGCACCTCTTAACTATCAGGTTTGGTTCTGCAACCCAACAAGACTGACACAGACTTCAGAGGATAATCAGAACTGCAGAAAAAACAATTGTTACCAACCTGCCTTCCATTGAGGACCTGTATATTGCATGAGTCAAAAAGAGGGCAGTGAAAATATTTACTGACCCCCCCCCCCAACCTGGAGTTCCAACTCCTACCCTCAAAACGTCACTACAGAGCACTGCACACCAAGACAACTAGACACAAGCACAGTTTTTTCCCCAAATTCCATCACTCTACTAAACAAATAATTCCCTCAACACTGTCAAACTTTTCACTAAGTCTGCACTTCTATTTCTACTATTTTTTTCTCATCATTCCTATCATCCTTTTCCTCCCACTTAGGATTGTATCACTGTAACTTGTTGCTTGTATCCTTAAGATTTTTATTAATGTTGATTGTTTCTTCATTGCTTATTTGACCCCTATGACAATCATTAAGTGTTGTACCACATGATTCTTAACAAATGTATCTTTTTCTTTTATGTACACTGAGAGCATATGCACCAAGAAAAATTCCTTGTGTGTCCAATTACACTTGCCCATTAAAGAATTCTATTCTATCCTTAATAAATTATCCTTAGATTAAGCAATCGTCAGTGAAAATCATAAGATTTCTGCCTGTCTTCAAATGGTAGTATTAAGATAACTGATTTGACTAATTTTTCACACACTTCTGAACAGTAGTGCAAATAATCTTCTGCTGCTGTTCAGCAGGGAAAAAAAGGAAAGATGCCAACAGCGTTCTCATATTACTGCCTTCCGGGTCTAAATTTCACTTCATCATCACCTTTTCTTGCCCTTTTCCAACTAAAGAGTAATCTCTTTCGGTCATCAGTTAGTCTTCTCTTGACTTGAGCAATTTAAAAAATATATATTTAAGCATTGTTAGATGATAAAAGTTACACCAATGAATAAACAAACACCATCTCTTGATTTTCACTCAGCCACTCCATTTGAACATAACCCATAATCATTTCTGCTGCCTTACTTTCTTTGATTAAAGGAAATGGAGGGAAGCACTAATGCTAGGATTTCCAAAAGTATCATAAGGGTTAACATGGTAGAAAAATCCATGCTGTCTCTGGGGAGCTTCAAGAAATCTGGGGCTATGTGAAGCCCAGAGACAATGTCAGACAACTTTCAGAGACTATTAGACTTTCCTAATACTTCCGTACCTCTAGGCAAAAATTTATGAACATATCAGATTGTGTAAGCAGAATGAACAATACTGGGACAATGCAAAACTGCCATTCCTCTTCGGTTCAAATATGTCAAAGAAGCATTTGCAAAGGAAAAGTTTGATTCCCCAATGGGGCTGCTTACAATATCTTCGAATCAGAACATTTTATTTGCAGCCTATCTATAAATTGCTTTTCACTGTCATGGCCCTAAAGTGGGATTTTTCAAGTGAAAGGGGAAAGATTAATGGAATAAAAGTTAAAAAAGAAAAAGAAAGAGAGACAGAGACAGAGACAGAAAGAGATGGGTGGTAAGTAATACCTCGCTTCTTTCCCATCATGACTTCTTCTGGGCAAATCTTCTTTTCCATTCCCATAAGGTTTTATCAATAATTGCAAAGCTAAAAAGAAAAGAAAGAATTAGAAACAAAGTCAATATTATTTCTACTTGTAGAATGGGATTAGTATCTAGCACAGGGCTATCCACCTTTGGCAACTTTAAGACTTGTGAACTTCAACTCCCACAATTCCCCAGCCACCACCCCTGATCTAGCATTCTGAATCAAGATTTGGAAGTCTATGGGTTTCATTGATGGCTAACTTGAGCCATCTGTACCATTGCTTTTCCAAGCTATCAATTTAATCTATCAAGTGCTTCAAAAATGGCTCCAGGGGTTTTGTTAAAAAGCAGGTACCTATCCACTGAGAAGAAAGGTCTTCTAAAGACACCGTTAGGATTATTAATGTTGTTTCATGCCATGGGAATAAACAGATGCCCATGTGCACAGAAACAAAACCTGAGAAAATATCAGGGGTCAACTTTAAATGTTCACATGATTATGCCTGCATTGTTGCATAGAGAATAGGCAGAAATCAGTGAGGGCCCTTCTGTAACTTGTAAGTGCTCATCTTCACATGAAACTAGAATTAAAGCTTTGTAATGGGATTCTATATTGCAGCATTTCAACATAGTTTAAAAGGGTCAAAAGCAGTGACAACCCATCATTTTTAAGCTCAATGTTTAAAACATTGGAGGAGAAGGGAGAATAATACATTTGATTAGGCTTTGAGACTGATGCCAAATTGCAATCACTGGCACATATAAATGAAGTTGGATCCTATGTATGTTCTTTAATGTTTCAAGCTCCAAAAATATGTTTACCAAAAACACAATACTTTTGGGCAAGACATCTGTGTAATAAAAAAAAAATACAATGCTCAATTTACAGAATTGTACAGTAGCTAACTCTGCATTAAGCGCTGCTCATAAGGAAAACTTTCTTCCATTAAAAATGGCATAAAAATATACTTCTTCCTTTGGTTTTTGAAGATACTATTTGTGTCTTGACAGAAAACGAACACGCTGGAATCAGACTTGGTGATAATTTGGCCAGGAAGACTACAATACTCAAGTATACTTTTTCAAGTCAGTAAAAACAAACAAACAAAAAAAAGCACACGCACATTAATGCACAACACAACCCTGTATAAATTTATTAAAGGATGTCCTAATTTATATATTTATTTACTTAGTTGTCAGACATATACAAAATAACAAGTACAGTATAAGTATAAACATGGACATGAACACAGGAAATGAGTATGAATAAATGGAGACAGTAGGACACGGATGGTAGGCACACTGGTTGCACTTATGCACACCCCATTACAGATCTTTTAGGAATGAGATGAGATCCACAGTAGTTACTTTAAGGTTAAAGCTATGCGAATTTGAGGATGTAACAACAGAATCAGTGCATTCCAGGCTGCTGAAGTTATAGTTTCTGCAATCGAGTTTGAAGCGGTTTATCTTGAGTTTGTTTCTGTTGTTGCCTGTGTGTTACTGCGATTGAATCTGAGTAGTCATTGATAGGTAGGACATTGTGGCAGACAATTTTGTGTACTACACCTAGGTCAGACTGTAGGCGGCATAGTTCCAGGTTTTCCAAGCCCCAAATTTCAAGCCTGGTGGCATAAGGTATTCTATTGTGAGCAGAGGAGTGGAGTGTTCTTCTCGCTAAAATTGCATTAACGTCTGATATACAGTGTGGATTCCAGGCAGACGAGCTGTATTCAAGAATTGGTCTGGCAAAGTTTTGTATAGCCTGGTTAGCAGTGCAATGTCACCAGAGAAGAAGCTTCGCAAAATTAGGTTAACAACTCTTAATGCCATTTTGTACTGTCACAGTGAGCTTTGGGGCTTAAATCATTTGAGATGAGTACTCTTAGGTTCTTGACAGAGTGAGAGTGGTCCATGAGGTCGTATCCTCCCAGCCTATATTTGGTGTTATGATTTTTGTTTCCAGTGTGTAGAGCAGAGCATTTGTTGGTTGTGATTTGGAGTTGCCATTTGTTTGACCATTCTGACGCATAGTCAAGGTTGATTTGTAGCAGCATAATTGTTAGTTAGCGGGGGGGGGTCATTTTGGGCAGTGGGGGTGAGCGGATCTCATATTGATTACATTTTTAGAAGGATACTCTCTGTACATGCTTTGCATGAAGATATACATGGAAAATCCTGCATATACCATTGGTCTAGCCTGGAGTGTAAGTCCAGAAGCAGCAATTGTCAGTAGTTTAACCTTTGCCTTAACCATTTTTAGAGGAAAATAAATCATGGCTTCTATGGACTCATTAATTCCAACAGTACATAAAATACCTTTTCAGTCGACTATACCAGCATGCATTATATTTATTGATCTCTAGCATTTGAATCCTCCATATGATATATAGAAAGCTTACACAATAATGAATAATTAATGCTCAGCGGCAGGGTTTTGTAGCATCACTGATGGCCTTCACTAATTGATTGCCAAGCTAATTGAACTAAAACTGTGGCTATTATTCAACTTTTTTAAAAAACCAAAAACAATCTCTTCCTCCCAAGATTGTCCTTTGCACAATCAAGCTCTCAACAAGCTCATTAGATGCTATGTGCATGTTGTAACTAATCAGACAAGAGGCTTTTTTTTGCTGTTGGAGTACTGAGATCATGCTGCAATGTTAATAATGCATCAAGATGTTAATTGTCTTTATTTTGTAAATTGTATTTGGCCTTTTGACTACGATCAAGTGAATGAGGCATTCATCCTTTGTCTAAGGAAAATGAAGTACAGTGATACCTCATCTTACAAACACCTCGTCATACAAACTTTTCAAGATACAAATCTGGAGTTTAAGATTTTTTTGCCTCTTCTTACAAACTAGTTTCACCTTACAAACCCACCGCCGCTGCTGGGATGCCCCACCTCTGGACTTCCGTTGCCAGTGAAGCACCCGTTTTTGCACTGCTGGGATTCCCCTGAGGCTCCCCTCCATGGGAAACCCCACCTCCGGACTTCCGTGTTTTTGTGATGCTGCAGGGGAATCCCAGCAGTGCAAAAACGGGTGCTTTGCTGGCAACGGAAGTCCGGAGGAGGGATTTCCCAGCAAGGGGAGCCTCAGTGAAATCGCAGCATTGCAAAAACACAGAGGTCTGGAGGTGTGGTCTCGAGGACTTCGGTGTTTTCGCAATGCTGCAATTTCCCTGATGCTCCCTTCACTGGGAAACCCCACCTCCGGACTTCCATTGCCAGCGAAGCGCTCGTTTTTGTGATGCTGGGATTCCCCTGCTGGGATTCCTCTGCAGCATCGCAAAAACACAGAAGTTCAGAGGTGGGGTTTCCCATGGAGGGGAGCCTCGGGATTCCCAGCAGTGCAAAAATGGGTGCTTCGGCTGGCAAAAGGGGTGAATTTTGGGCTTTCACGCATTAATCACTTTTCCATTGATTCCTATGGGAAACATTGTTTCATCTTACAAACTTTTCACCTTAAGAACCTCGTCCCGGAACCAATTAAGTTTGTAAGACAAGGTATCACTGTATCTGTTCATCTTTTCTATGTCTTTCTTTTCATGGATCAGAAACTGATAAAATGCTGTTCAAAACTGTCTTCCAAACATTTTGGGCTGTAAAACTCACAATGGCAGAGAACCCCAAAATAGATCAAACATGAATTGCAGGATTGGTGGCATTTCCTAGATTTGTCCAATTGCATTTGTTGTGAGTGGTCCACAACCAGCTCAGTTAGTCAGGAATTCTGAGGAGGATGAACCAGTTCTGTCTTGGTACCCTAGGCCAATGCTCTTGACTTCTGAGTCAGAGTGTGAAAGTGTGAGAGAGTTGGAACCTGAGGAACCTCCAGAGACTGTAAAAACCCCAATGATGGTAATGTCTGAGTCAGAGGAAAAGGGAGACATTGGGGATCAGGAGCTCCTATTAGATGCCCGGGTCAGACGGTCAAGAAGCAGACAGGAATATCTTTATGGGAAAAAATTCAGAAAGTGAGCCTATGAAAGAAACTCTAGACAGTTATATCTCTAAGAAACAGTTGACCACACCCAGTCTGTATATAAGGGAGGTGTTTTGGGTAAAGAGGCGTGGAGATTCAACGTTTGTCATGGTGGAGGACTCAGATCCAGAGTTCCCGAGCTACCATGCTGAGAAACTGCTGTGGCTCCTTTAAGAGTCATGCTGAGATGCCGATGAATGAGGAAGAAAAGAAACTTGGAGATCTGTAAAGCTATGTTTGTGATTTATGGAACTTATCTCAAGGAAGAATGTGGTAATTAGCTCTGCCTCTCGGCTGCCAGCCATTTGTTATCTCTTGGCCAAGATGAGCAGGGCCTCTGCCAAGATGAACTGAGAAATCTGATCCTGTCTGTACAAATCATCTTTAACTATATAAAAGTGTTTGAATTGAATCCTTTGCTCGTGGGAGCTTCTTTGTTCCGATCTGGTAGGCCCAAAGCAGAACAGCATTCAGGAGTGGAAACAATGAATCCAAGGATCTCAATCTCTCCCCCCCCTCTCTCTCTTACACGCACATACACACCTTAAAATGTGTTGAGAAAAATGACTAAACTACCAACACAAGAATTCTAATAGATACTTTTGCTTTCAAATGAGAAGCCCATTTGTAGGCAAATCAGAGTGTAGGTAGTTTTGGTTAGTGGAGATGAATGAATCAGACAGAATAGTTGCATTATTCAACCACTATTTAAAATAATATTTCCATGGGAAAGGGTGTCATTGGTTTCAACTCAATGAAAATAATAAAAGAAAGCACTTAAGAATAAATTTAATATGTTCATTAATGGAATACTGCATAACCATAAAAAAGGATAAAGTATGAGGACAACTCAATGCAGTCAACTCAGCCCAGCCAACTTGCTGCAGCCAGCTTGCTGCAGGATAACTTGCCGCAGGACAGGAGTTACAATAATAATAATAATAATAATAATAATAATAATAATAATAATAATAATTTATTGGATTTGTATGCCACCCCTCTCCGTAGACTCGGGCGGCTAACAATAATAATAAAAACAACATGTACAATCCAATAATAAAAAACAACTAAAACCCCTATTATAAAACCAAACATACAGACAAACATACCATGCATAGCTTGTAATGGCCTAGGGGGAAGGGCTATCTCAACTCCCCCATGCCTGGCAGTATAAATGAGTCTTGAGTAGTTTACGAAAGACAGGGAGGGTGGGGGCAGTTTTAATCTTCAGGGGGAGTTGGTTCCAGAGGGCCGGGGCCATCACAGAGAAGGCTCTTCCCCTGGGGCCCACCAAACAACTAGTGAAGGCATAGTGGAAGATAATAATTTTAAAAGTATGCAAAAGGAGGGACAAAATAAAATTTGAATGACAGAAATTAAAATATTTTTTAAAATTATTTTTAATACTTTGTACTTTGAGCTCTGTTTTCGCTCGCAGAAGGTTGCAGCCAGAAAAGGAGCTCATGTGCAGCCTTCTCGAGCTCCATTTTTGCCAGCAGAGAGTTGCAGGAGGCTGTTGCAGCTGGAAACAGAGCTCGGGAGTCTGGTTTTCCTGTAGACTGCTTGAGCCACCACAGACTTCCCCAACGTGAGTGATGATGTTGAGCTGGCCATGCCCCCACCCCACCCCGAGGTCAAACAATGTAGCCTTCAATGAAATCGAGTTTGACACCCTGTGAAATTCTGATTGAGAAAGGCCATTCAGGCTGAAGTTATTTTGCCTATTTATTCAAGGGATGGAAGAGGTCAACATCGTAAAACCTAAGAAATTAAAATAAACCTCTCTCTTGTTCTCTTTTCCATGAATCATTGGGAGTTCAAATATCTACTACTTGTTGTGCTAGATTGCAGCCCTTTCTTCATTCTGCTTCCTTAATAAAAAAAAAGATCTGCTTTGATCTTCTATTCCTGAAGAATAAGTAACTGAAGACAACTAGCCAACTAGCCCATTCAGGAAAAATAAGGATAATGAAGGTATGTTCATAATGTTTTTGGGGGGTGATAAACAGACTAGAATGTAAGAAGTTCTAAATCTAAGAGCTCTTTCACTCAGTATGTTCCCAGAACACTTGACTATTTCCAATTATCTCTGCCTTTTTTTGAAACCAAGAAATAACAAATGAATAACAGATGTCAACTTCTATTGAAGGCTACTTACTGAATGTGAACTGTTCTCACTTATGGGAAATCCTTTTAGAAGTATTTCTTTTTCTTACTGTTACCATGACAATATTTACTTTAATCCCCTGGCTTTTTTTACATCTAGGAACACTGTGTTGGCAAGATATAATCATTAAAATGAATAGTGTTCACAATTCAGTATAAATGTCTTTAATGTAACCTCCCATGTAAGGGTTCATTGTAAATATAATTTTTATCAGGCACAATACAATAAAGCAGAAACATGACTCTTCCCCTTCTTCAGAGCAAAGGTTTGTCTTTGAGACTGGATTCATAGCTGAGTAGAAACATTAGCCTGATGGTGGAGAACCCAAAAATATGTTCATTTTGTAATGTTTATTTGATTGGTCCTAATAAAAGTATGATCCAGCTAGGGCTTTAGGTGAATTTAAGGTTTCTTTTTCTTCATGAACCACAAGTAAGGTTTTGACTGAACTGGGTTATGACTGCACATTTTGCCTTTAAAAATAAACTTTTTCTTAAGATGTGCTTGCCTTAGATCCATTCAGGAAACTGTTTAGTAAATTTCTTGATTTGATGCTCCCATGTTGGTTATGGATTATGGAAAGATAGTAAACATGGTTGAAACTCAGTTGTACAGAGTAAGAACGATGTGTTTAAGGGAAATATGCAGGAGCAGGCAAGAAGGGATTAAGCACTTTTTTACACCTAGAACAATGAATTGGTGAATTGGGCAAAAACCTCCCTAATTTACTGAGCTGTAAGACATAGGAGAGATATAGGACAATCAAATGTGTAAGATTCTGTTATGCTGATCTCAATAGAAGTGGTTTTAGCTTTCCTGTGGCGTTGAGTTGCTTGTTTGATTCATCTAGTGGGACTGATACAGACTGGGAACAATGAACAGGTTGCATTCCACTACAACTGTGGTTCTCAACCTTTCTAATGCCACAACCCCTTAATACAATTCATCATGTTGTAGTTACCCCCAACCATAAGTCTAGTGCCAACTCTCCCAACAGAGTTTTAAGCTGATTGGCAAGAAGGTCAGAGGGACACACCCACTCTAAATGCCTGATTGGTCAGATTGTAAAAATATGTTCCAAGACACCAGAATAGAAGCTTTTTCTTCCTAACACCATGAGAAATTTGTTTCTGCAAAACGGTCATTTGTCCCTCAAAGGGGTCCCGACACCCAGAGGACTACTGCACTACAATAATGTGGATGCAGCCTATTATTCTTGGAAATCCACCTTCACTTTTACCATTGGTGGGTAGTTAATGCTATATATTCTTTCAAGAGAATAATCAGACAAACTGCATATGCACTAGTAGCTGGATACCTGTGGTTCATTACTAAACTAATAGGGCTTGATAAATTGCTAGCTAAAGCTTGAAATTTAACGAGTGGTTACATGCTGGCCGTGCCCATCCCCAGTTTAGCAAAGGGATAGCATCAGAGCTTTTCATATGAGGAGAGGGAGTAGAACATTTAACATGGAATAGAATGTCTAAACTACCAACCCACAGGCCAGATGAGTCAAATGCTGGCCATGCCCACTGGCAGTTGGAACAGAGTCCTTTTCACGTGGGGAGGGGAGTAGAACATATAATTCCTTATCACCAGAGTGTGTTAATAATAATATAAGAAATAAATAATTATCTGATAGTCATTTCAAAAAATCCTTTCTTAGACAGCACCTAAAGCCAAGGGGAACATATATGTCAAGTTTCAAGTTTGTAAGCTTTACCGTTCTGGAGATTTCTTGATGATGTGTGAGTGGCATTTGGCTTTTATATAGAGAGATACATATACTGCATACATATCACATTATTCTCTTTCTGAATAGGGCAACATTGCCAAATCAGTGAAACTATTTTGCTTGTTTTTAATAGATAGTCACTTCTCACAACAGATCATATATTATATGCCACCTTTCTATGACATTTGTTGTCATAAAATCTTTCCTATTTGTGGGAAACATTTTACCAAAGTATACAAATTAATTTACACGTTCTTCTTTTTCCAAATTTTCTAGGCTTTCAGCACACTTTCCCTATCAAATTATTTATTTGATCATATATTTCCTCCAAATCAACAAATGAATGATTTTAATGACTCAGGAGTCTGATGCTGACTCTTAATGTGAAGAAGCTGCACCAACAGATGCTGTGAAATGGCAGCCTCAGGAGATACAAAGCCAAGAATCACCTGAGAACAATCAAGCACAGGCACTACCTGAAAGCTGGAACAGTCACATGATGATGATGTAAGATCTCCCAGTCACCATATCGGTACAGTAGAGCTAAGAGACGAGGCAGCCCTGATACACAAACCTTCACTGGAATCAACTATCTTATGTATCACTATAGTGTGACATTTGTGTGGATTCTGCTTGCGAAATTCTGACTGCTGGACTTCTGACTGACTGACTGACTGACAAAACTGATCTGGCTTGAAGAACTCTGGACTGGATTTTGAATATTTTTCTGTGCATTCCTGTTAAAAGCAAAATCATTCAGGCAAGCTCCTTTCAGAGGGTTTGTTTTGGTTTAAGATTTAAGATTTAAGATTTATTAGATGTGTATGCCGCCTCTCTCCGAAGACTCGGGGCGGCTCACAACAACAAAAAGAATCCGAACCTCGTATACAAACTAAATAAACAAAATCTGACAAACAACCCCCACACAGTAAAAGACCTTGGAATACTAATATCAAATGACCTAAGTGCCAAAGCCCACTGCAACAATATCGCCAAAAAGACTTCTAAAATTGTCAACCTGATCCTACGTAGCTTCTGCTCCGGCAATCTCATACTACTCACAAGAGCTTACAAAACTTTCACCAGACCCATCCTCGAATACAGCTCACCTGTCTGGAACCCACACCGAATTTTGGACATCAACACCCTAGAAAAGGTCCAACGATACTTCACCAGAAGAGCCCTTCACTCCACCACTCGAAACAGAATACCGTATGAAACTAGACTTACAATCCTGGGTCTAGAAAGCTTAGAACTACGACGCCTTAAACATGATCTAAGTATTGCCCACAAGATCATATGCTGCAACATCCTGCCTGTCAACAACTACTTCAGCTTCCACCACAATAACACAAGAGCACGCAATAGGTTCAAACTTAATATCAACCGCTCCAAACTTGACTGTAAAAAATATGATTTTAGCAATCGAGTTGTTGAAGCGTGGAACTCATTACCAGACTCCGTGGTGTCATCCCTCAACCCCCAACATTTTTCCCTTAGACTTTCCACGATTGACTTCTCCAGATTTCTTAGAGGTCAGTAAGGGACGAGCATAAGTGCACTAGTGTGCCTTCCGTCCCCTGTCCAATTGTCTCTCCTATATTTTATATATCTTTTCTCCCATCCATATATCCTTCCTCTACTCTTCATTGATATATTCTATTCTCATATCTCTTCTTCTATCCCTTCCCTGATATTTACTACTACACATTTTTATTCTCTTTAACTTTCAATTTGTATTGGACAAAATAAACAAACAAACAAACAAATAACAACAATACAATACATAAAATACAAATCCAATAGAGTTAAAAAATGAGATTTAAAACCCATAAATATTAAAAGCAATCATGCTGCACAATCACACCATTCCCTGTCTCCTATTATCTTCACTACCTTGAGTAAACTGCTAATTTCCAAAGCAATTGTGTGTGAGAGTGTATAATTGAAACTAATCTCCTGAAGACCAAAAAATTGAGCTACAAATTTCCTTGCTGGGACTTCCTGAATTTTGTTCACCATTACTTTCAACCATAATTCTGCCAAGCACTTTTCCAGATATACTTAACAAACAAATGCCCCTGTAGTTTTTACAGTTTTGTTAACTTTCCCAGTGTATAAAGAACAATAACAGCTTCCTCCCCCCAATCATCAGGCACAGATACTATCTTCACACAAGTTAAACAAATTGCACAGCTGCTCCATAAGCAAAATCACATCCATATTTTAACATTTCTTCAGTTACACCATCTGCTCCTGAGCATTACCAGTTTTCATCATTTTCACTGCATTTATGATTCTCTTTCCTTCCTTTTTCTTTCCTTGGGAACCAATAGTTATAGTATTTATTTCGGTTCCACGCTTTGACATATCACTATTGTTCCCATACAAATCACTTTCAACATACCCTCCTTTCAGTTCCATCGCAAATTATTTCATCACTTTTATTTTTAATTCCATTTATTTTATTGGAAACCGTGCTTTCACTCTTTCATTCTCTTCCAAGATAACTTCAACTTACATTAGAACCAGGCTGCATTTTCTCCTTTTTAAATTTTAACCATTCCTTGTACATTATTTTCTCTGCAATTATCTTTCTATGCATCCTTCCAACCTTGTATTTTGAATTCCCTTAACAATGGACTTTTGTTCTAACCCACCATCTCTTTCCTTTCACCATTTTGCCATGCATTTTCTTTTCATATTTCCCATTCACATACTTTATTTATTTATTTTATTTTATTTATTTATTTTGTCCAATACACAATGAGGGTTTTAGTGGGTATATATCTATATACACATAGTAAAATACATGATGAAGGTTATAGAGGAGATACTCATAGTAAAATATATCTAAGAAATAATAGAAAAGAAGGTATAGTAATAGAACATATCAATGAAAGAATAGAAGAAGAGATATAGGAATAGAAGAAAGCTATAGGAGATATAGGAGAGCAGTAGGACAGGGGCATTGTATGATTCTTTTTTGCACTGTTCCAAGCAGTTTCCATATTCTTTCCCCTGCCCCCATTATTTTGGGAAGTTGATCTTCTAATGCTTTTGCATGCAGACAGGGACTTTTTGTTCTTGCAGCCTGTCTCTATTTTCATCTCTTTTCTTTCCCTTCTCTCCTTTTCTTCCACGCCCTGTTTCACCCGATCAGCTTCTGACATTCCTACAAAATGGTCCGTTCCATGTGCTGAGCATTTCATCACCTTCACTAATTTTCTCAATGTTTGAACACAAACAACCAGATGAATCATGCTTTGAGATTGACATCCGTTCTCTTGCCATGTGTGCATATGGATACTCGTACTTAGAAGCATGCGTGGAAAAATTGGTTTTCTAGGCAGACTCTCAAGGAATGAGCACCTCCCTTCGTGGGCCCCTGAATGACACCATCACTTTCGGTAATCTTTTGTTCTCTCACATCTATTCATGCCACTAGCACAATATCCCTCCTGTCCCTTTATTGATTCTTTGTTGTGCTTCTTTTTCTAAATGTCATTCTGGTTTTTTATTATTATTATTATTATTATTATTATTATTATTATTATTATTGCTATTATTATTATTATTATTATTATTATTATTATTATTATTATTATTTAGATTTGCATGCCGCCTCTCCGAAGACTCGGAGCGGCTCACAACAACAAAATAGTACAAATCCAATGATTAAAAACAACTTAAAACCCTTAATTGCTGCCAACCTGCCTTCCATTGAGGACCTGTATACTGCATGAGTCAAAAAGAGTCAAAAAGAGGGCGGGGAAAATATTTACTGACCCCTCGCATCCTGGACACAAATTGTTTCAACTCCTACCCTCAAAACGTCGCTACAGAGCACTGCACACCAAGACAACTAGACACAAGAACATTTTTTTTCCAAACGCCATCACTCTACTAAACAAATAATTCCCTCAACACTGTCAGACTTTCTACTAAATCTGCACTTCTATTCTACTAGTTTTGCTCATCATTCCTTTCACCCATTTCCTCCCATGTTGACTGTATGACTGTAACTTGTTGCTTATATCCTAAGATTTTTTATTAATATTGCTTCTTCATTGCTTATTTGACCCCTATGACAATCATTAAGTGTTGTACCATATGATTCTTGACAAATGTATATTTTATTTTATGTACGCTGAGAGCATATGCACCAAGACAAATTCCTTGTGTGTCCAATCACACTTGGCCAATAAAAATTCTATTCTATTCTATTCTATTAATATAAAAAACAGTCATACATCTCAGACAAACCATATTTCCCCATGTCTGACAGCAGAGGTGGGTTTTAAGGAGTTTGCAAAAGGCAATCCTAATCATTATCATTGTTCATTAGAGCATAACATGGAACTATTATCAGTCTATGGATTCCTATAGTTGACATCCATTTCTACTTTTTGACATATATTATAGATCAGTTATGGCAAATCTTTTTTTGCTCAGGTGCCAAAAGGTTGTGGACGTTGCAATAGTGTGTGTGTGCCTACCCACACCCATAATGCAATACCCTCCCCCTGCATGTGTGCAGGCCTCACTGAAGCCTATGGGCTTCTGGTAGGCTCGTGGGGCCATTTTTTTCACCTGTCTCAGGCTCAGAACCTCCAGAGGCTTTCCTGAAGTCTGAGGAGGGCAAAAATGACCTCCTCCACCCTCCAGAAGGCCGAAAATCAGCTGGCCAGCATGCACACTGGAGCTGACATAGAGCACAGATATATCTCTGGGTGCCACCTGTGACATGCACGCCATAGGTTCTCCATCACTGTTATAGATCATTCATTCATAAGTCAATCTATGTTCTCACCTTCCTGCCTGTATAATGAACAATTGATTCACAGAGTTAAACTACCTTTCCTCAGATCTGTTATATTTGTCCCTTTTCCTTCCTTCCTTCCTTCCTTCCTACCCTCCTTCCTTCCTTCTTTCCTTCCTTCCTTCCCTTCCTTTCTTCCTTCCCTCCCTCCTTCCTTCCTTCCCTCCTTCCTTCCTTCCCTCTCTCCCTCCCTCCTTCCTTCCTCCCTCCCTCCTTCCTTACCTCCTTCCTTCTTTCCTTCCCTCCCTCCCTCCTTCCTTCCTTCCTTCCCTCCCTCCTTCCTTCCTTCCTTCCCTCCTTCCTTCCTACCCTCCTTCCTTCCTTCTTTCCTTCCTTCCTTCCCTTCCTTTCTTCCTTCCCTCCCTCCTTCCTTCCTTCCCTCCTTCCTTCCTTCCCTCTCTCCCTCCCTCCTTCCTTCCTTCCCTCCCTCCCTCCTTCCTTCCTTCCCTCCTTCCTTCCTTCCCTCTCTCCCTCCTTCCTTCTTTCCTTCCCTCCCTCCCTCCTTCCTTCCCTCCCTCCTTCCTTCTTTCCTTCCTTCTTTCCTTTCTTCCCTCCCTCCCTCCTTCCCTCCTTCCTTCCTTCTTTCCTTCCTCCCTTCTTTCCTTATTCTAAGTCTCAGTATTACTTATGTTAGAATCACTAGCACAAATATTGATATCCATCATGTCTATAGTCTATTCAGGCTTTCATATAATGCTTTTTAATAAGATAGAGAAAATTATAGACCAGAAGGCTACCATCCTTGTCATTTCCTGCGCCAGGTACAGCATAGGGAAAACCAGATTAGGTGCATTTTGGCCATTATGTCACAGGTCCAAGCAATGCTTGCTTTTATGCCAAGGGCATTCATATTCTTCTCTAATCTAAAGGCTGGAATCTTTTCTGTAAAAGACTATTCAGCAAGCCAATGTTCCCTTGCCTACATCCCATCCCATTCACAAGTACTGATCTGCCTTCTGGATATGGCCAAACTGGAATTACAAAATTAGTATTGCTGTTTGTTGAATTTAATCCTATCTGTTCACCAAGGTATGCAGAATAAGTTATATGCTTTCTCTTTTGTTTTGCCTTCACGGCCACCTGTAAAGAGGCTTCAATCTGAGAGAGAATGATTGGTTCAGTGGTACCTGATGTGCTTTCTTGCTCACTTAGACGTGTATCTCTGTCACCGTTGATTTCAACACTAAATCATAATTTCTTTACAGAATTGAGGAGGGTAGACCAGAAATATGAGATTATCATGGCTCAATAATTTATAGTATTCAGCTTCATACAAAATTTAATCTGTTCCCACAATGTGCTGGCAATTAAAATCTCCCCCAAAAGCAGAATGCATAGCATTACTTTCCTTCCTGGGCAAAACTTTGCAGTGAATCCTTTATTCTACTACGTTTTGTCTAAATTCAATTTGATTAAAAAGAGCTCATAAATTCGACTTTAATATGTTACAATGTATTATTTTTCTCTGAAATTCACCCTGAATTTAAGAAAGACAAAATAAACGCCATGTGTTTATTGTGAATCTTTGGAAATTCACACAGTGGAGTAGCTTCAGATTGAATATTATTTTACTGAAAGAGTAGTAGATGCTTGGAACAAACTTCCAGCAGACGTGGTTGGTAAATCCACAGTAACTGAATTTAAACATGCCTGGGATAAACATATATCCATCCTAAGATAAAATACAGAAAATAGTATAAGGGCAGACTAGATGGACCATGAGGTCTTTTTCTGCCGTCAGACTTCTATGTTTCTATGTTTCTATATAAATACATTGCACATTTAACCCACAAACTATTGTTCCACCTGCCACTTATTTATTTATTTATTTATTTATTTATTTAGTTAGTTAGTTAGTTAGTTAGTTAGTTAGTTAGTCAGTCAGTCAGTCAGTCATTCAGTCAGTCAGTCAGTCAGTCAGTTATTCATTCATTCATTCATTCATTTATTCATTCATTCATTCATTCATTTCCTTTATTTATTGCATTTATATGCCGCTCATTCCGAAATGGACTCTGAGCAGCTAACAAAGGTTATAAATACAATACAAGTAAAAAACAGTTAAAACATCAATAAAATCACATATATCATAAAAAACCCCATGTGTATTAACAATCAATCTTAATTCCAGGCCTGCTGGAAAAGCCAGGTTTTGACGGCTTTCCAGAAGACCGATAAGGAGGAGATAATGTGAATCTCTGGGGGCAGTTGATTCCATAGAGTCAGAGCCACCACAGAGAAGGGTCTTCCCTGAGGTCCCGCCAACTGACATTGTTTGGCAGACGGGACCTGAAGAAGGCCGACTCTGTGGGCCTTACTGGCCGCAGCGAGGTATGAGGGAGGAGGCAGTTCCGTATTTATCTGAATTAAAGCAGAGGAGAAAACTATATAACACAAAAGCTATCCATAGGTTATTATGAGTATTTCTTTTCCCTATCTAGGTCTTGTTGGCTTTCTGAAAGCTTCCAAAGACTAGCATTATGTTAGTACAGGGTACATGTTTGTTAGGGTTTGCCACTGTAAACTTGTACTATCACTTTAAATGTTACAGTTGCCACTGTAAACTTGTACTATCACTTTAAATGTTAAATATGCTAGGCTGGTTGTCATAAGAGGGCGCCAGTACTCCTTTCCTCAAATGACGCTGTAACGCTCAGTTCTGCTCAGTCATTCTTACTTTACTTTGTCTGGAGGGGGGAGTGCATTTGCTTTGTGCGTATTTTATTGTATTTGCTTAGTGCTTTTTATGGAATGTCTCTAACTTTTGTCTGTAAATAGTACTTATTAAGCATAACTAAGTCTGTGTCTTTGTTTCTTTGGCTTTATCACACATTCACGCTCTGTTAAAATTCTCTGCTCGGTGTATGTTGAAGGTCTCATAGCCTAGCTATACCGAGACATACCAACACATTATAGCTCTGGAAGAGGAAGAGGAAGAGGAAGAAGAGGAGGAGGAGGAGAACAGAACAGAGTAGAATTCTTTATTGGCCAAATGTGATTGGACACACAAGGAATTTGTCTTCGGTATATATGCTCTCAGTGTACATAAAATGAAAAAAAGAAAAAAGGGAAAAATACATTCATCAAGAACCATAAGATACAACATTTAGTGATAATCATAGGTTACTAATAAGCAATCAAATCATACTAGGAAACAAACAGAACAATATACATCATAAAAATACAAGCAGCGTGGTTATAGTCATATGTGGGAGGAGATAGGTAATAGGAAGTATGAAAAGAAGAATCGTAAAACAGTCTTAGTAAATAATTTGACAGTGCTGTGGGAATTAGTTGTTTAACAAGTAGTGGCATTGAGGGGGGAAACTGTCCTTTTGCCTGATGTGCAGTGCCCTATAGTGTCGTTTTGAAGGTAGAAATTGAAATAATTTATGTCCAGGATGTGAGAGGTCTGTAGATTTTCAGCCCTCTTTTTAATTCTGAACCTCAATGCCAGGCAAGTTGGTAACAATTGTTTTTTCTGCAGTTCTAATGATCTGTTGAAGGCTGTGTCTGCCTTGTTCAGTTGCAGATCCAAACCAGACAGTTATAGATGTGCAGATGACAGATTAAAAGATTCCTCTGTAGAACTGAATCAGCAACTCCTTGAGTAGTTTGTGCTTATTGAGTTGGCACAGAAAGAACATTCTTTTTGTGCTTTTTAATGACTTTTTATATTAGGTGTCAATTTTAAGTCTTGAAATATAGAAACATAGAAACATAGAAGACTGACTGCAGAAAAAGACCTCATGGTCCATTTAGTCTGCCCTTATACTATTTCCTGTATTTTATCTTACAATGGATATATGTTTATCCCAGGCATGTTTAAATTCAGTTACTGTGGATCTACCAACCACGTCTGCTGGAAGTTTGTTCCATCTACTACTCTTTCAGTGAAATAATATTTTCTCACGTTGCTTTTGATCTTTCCCCCAGCTAACTTCAGATTGTGTCCCCTTGTTCTTGTGTTCACTTTCCTATTAAAACACTTCCCTCCTGAACCTTATTTAACCCTTTAACATATTTAAATGTTTCGATCATGTCCCCCATTTTCCTTCTGTCCTCCAGACTATACAGAATGAGTTCATTAAGTCTTTCCTGATACGTTTTATGCTTAAGACCTTCCACCATTCTTGTAGCCCGTCTTTGGACCTGTTCAATTTTGTCAATATCTTTTTGTAGGTGAGGTCTCCAGAACTGAACACAGTATTCCAAATGTGGTCTCACCAGCGCTCTATATAAGGGGATCACAATCTCCCTCTTCCTGCTTGTTATACCTCTAGCTATGCAGCCAAGCATCCTACTTGCTTTTCCTACTGCCTGACCACACTGCTCACCCATTTTGAGACTATCAGAAATCACTACCCCTAAATCCTTCTCTTCTGAAGCTTTTGCTAACACAGAATTGCCAATGCAATGCAATATGATAGAACCTAGAAATTTGAAGGTCTCTATTGTTGATGCTGTGTTGTAAGAAGTGGTAGTATTCGAGGGTTTCTCCTAAACGCTACCACCATTTCTTTGGTTTTGAGTGTGTTTAGTTCAAGTTGTTCCGGTTGCATCACAAGGCTAGTTGTTCAACCTCCTTTCTTTGTGCAGATTCATCTTTGTCTCGGATGAGACCAATCACTAATGAAAATCTGCAAAGTTCAATATTTTAACAGAAGGATCTTTTGACATGCAGTCATTGGTGTATAGAGAGAAGAGAAGTGGAGGGAGACACAGCCCTGAGGGGCTCCTGTGCTAATTGTACAGGTACCTGATGTGATTTTGCCTAGCTTCACTTGTTATTTCCTATCTGTTAGGAAGCTTATAATCCATTTACCAGTGTGGTCAGGTACATCTAGCTGATTTAATTTAGAAGAATATCTGGAATGATAGTATTGAATGCTAAACTGAAAAGAGGACCCTTGCATAGGTTTTTGGAGATTCAAAATGTTGGAGAATGTAGTGCAGAGTCATATTAGCAGCAGCATCTGTTGATCTATTTGGTCAGTATGTTAATTGTAGGAGGTCTAATAGTGGATCCATAATGGCTTTCAAGTGGGACAGCACTAGCCTTTCAAAGGAGGAGGAGGAGGAGGAGGAGGAGGAGGAGGAGGAGGAGGAGAAGAAGAAGAAGAAGAAGAAGAAGAAGAAGAAGAAGAAGAAGAAGAAGAAGAAGAAGAAGAAGAAGAAGAAGAAGACCCAACAGTCTGTCAGGTTAAGTTGAAATGACTAGCAACTAATTCCTCGAGTTAGTTAGGTTAAAATGGCAACAACTGACTCTTGGAGTTAAGAAAGCTAATTGGCGCTATGACTGTTATTACAACAGAACAAAGTGTTGGAAATATTGCTTTGAATTAAAGCTGGAAAACATGAGCATGGAATGCATTTGTAATGGTTTGGAAGTGAAAGGAGGACAGCATGACTTCATCCATTCCTGTACTTAGAAAGCAGTGAGTGGCCCACGCTGAGCAGAAAGGGCAGATCTGCTCTCAGTCTCAATTAGTCCAGATTCAAAACATCCACAGCCCCAACTGATTTAAACGTGTTTGCTCTGGGTAAATAACCTCTTCCTCTAGCACATGCTGAACATTTTGCTTTAAGTAATATCTGTAATCACTTAAGAATCATGTATGAGTTTATTAAATTAGATGGCTTCTATCATTTCATTCTATGTCTCACCTATTACTCTGTCTACGTATTATTTGATAGAGTCACTTGCTGATATTTAACTTTCCCAGCTTGTAATACCAAACTGCCCTTCCAATTTGATATTCAAATCCCTCTACATCAGAGATGTCAAACTCAAGGCCTGGCTCACAGGATGCTTAGATATGGCCCATGGGGTCACCCTCAAAACAATGAGGGCTGCTTGTGGCCCTCCCAAGCTCCATTTTCGCTGGCAGAGGGTTGCAGGAGGCCGTCACAGCCAGAAATGGGACTCAGGAGCCCATTTTTGCTGACAAAACGCTTGGGCCATCACAGGCACTCCTGACATGAATGACATTGAGCTGGCCACACCCACCCAGCCCCCACCAATGTCAAAGACAACCCTGAAGTGGCCCTCAATGAATTTGAGTTTGACACCTCTGCTCAACATATTTACCAACCTCATGAACTATATTAGATTTCTGTGTCAAAAGCACCAAAGTACTTCCATGCTGAAAAGATCAACCAGTGACATCTCCATTACCTGGAGGGGAGCTCATTTGGGGGCTCCTTTCATGTCCCTGTTAAGCTACTCACCAAAGTGGTATCCATCTATCAACTCACAGTTGCCCACTTTCAAACTGCTGGTTCGACAAGAGCTGGAACAAGTGACAAGAGCTCACCAAGCCATGCGGCATCAACCAGCATCCAGTCAACCATCAGTTTCCACTTTCAATAATAATAATGATAATGATGATGATGATGATGATGATGATGATGATAATGATGATGATGATGATGATGATAATAATAATAATAATAATAATGGTGGTGATGGTGATGATGATGATGATGATGATGTCTATGGCATAACAAGAGGCCATATACAATTGATAAAGACAGACAGTAACACGTCTTAGTTAATATATACACTTCGCAAAAACACAGCTAGTAAAAACCATAAGCTTATTGAAACATTCCCAATCTTTCCAATGTCTTCTCCTCTTACAGATCCCCAGAACAAGGATGTTTCAGTCTGGCAAATCAAAAAGGAATGTCTTCCATGCCCTGTGAAAACGGTGAAAATCCTCCTCTACCCAAAGCTCTAAGGGAAGTCTGTTCCACATGGGGCCAGATCTTGAAAGGCCCACAGCTTTGATGTTGCTATGTGTGTCTGTGGAACCTACATAGCTTCCCTGCTGAATGTAGGTCCCTCAATGATGTATATCAAGATAAATGGGCCACCAAGTAATTTGGTGTATTTGAGCACAGGGCCTTAAATACCATCACTAACAGTTTAAATTGGGCCCTGGCTTGAATTGGCAACCAGTGTAGGGACCAGTGTGGAGCCGACACATAGGATGACTTGGAAAGATTTAGTACCACCCGAACAACACTATTTTGGATCAGGGATAATGGGTGAAGTGAGCAAGATGGCAAGCCTACCAATAAATTATTCTTTCTTTCTTCTTTCCCTTCCCTTCTCTTCCCCTATCCCTCCCTCCCTCACTCCCTCTCTTTCTTTCAGAAGAACCAGCAGGGAAAAAGGCTTTAAAAAATAAAGCAACATGAAGAAGTGATGATGTCAGGGAGGGAGGAGGGAGCTATCAGCATTATTATATTAATTTTTTTAAAAAAAATGTTTAGCAAAACATTTAAAGCTACTTTTTCACAGAGGGTTTTTAATAAAAGTATTTTCAGCAAGTGTTTTCCAGCAACAACATATTTTTGTTAAACAATACTTGACACACATGAAGTGTTAAATTTTTGTTCCTTCAGTAAATATTTCCTCTTTTTTCCACTTATCTACAAGCATAGCAATGAACTATTCTGAAAAGTAGGAAATGTGTTGTACTATTTCAAGCTCAGACATTTGTATAACTGTTTTAAGTGAGTTTTAAAATTGATCTTTGGCAGTTCCTTTTTAATTCAGTCAACCAGATGTTTCATGTGCTAAGAAAAAAGGTGAAAGCTGAGAACTTACCTCAGTAATAAACTCAATAGGATTTACTATTAAATGTTAAATAAATATTACACTAAAATTTTAAATAAATATTAAATACTTTAAATATTTTAAATGATAGCCAGTTTAGTGTAATGTTTAAAACATCAGGCTAAAATCCAAGACACTATGAATTCTAGTGCTGCTTTAGGTGCTGTTAGAAAAATAATTTGAGGTTCCAATTTCAGCCAGAATTGGCCAGGAACAAGTCAAAATGAAATCCAGACTAAGTATGAGGAAAGGAAATTTATTCCCAAAACAAAGAGGTTTGGTTTTGGGGGTAGACTACAGAGAAAATGGTGTCCATAGTTTGTTTTATAGGAGAGCTGGCAGGGATAAAATTCAGCAGGTTCTGACAAGTTCTGGAGAATTGGTAGTGGAAATTTTGAGTAGTTCGGAGAACTGGCAAACACTACTTCTGGCCTGCCCCAGAGTGGGCTGGCAATGGAGATTTTGCAATATCTTTCTCTCAGGAGAGGGGTGAGAAGGGAGATTTTGTAATATCCTTCCCCGCTATGCCCACCAAGCCATGCCCACAGAACCAGTAGAGAAAAATTTTGAATTTCACGTCTGGGAGCTGGTCCTTGGCGTGGATTTGGGGGGGGGGACATGGGCATGTGTATGTGCTGGTTCTAATGTGTGATTCCATCACAGAATAGAATAGGATAGGATAGAGTAGAATATAGAGTAGAATAGAGTAGAGTAGAGTAGAATAGAATAGAATAGAATAGAATAGAATACAATAGAATAGAATTCTTTATTGGCCACACAAGGAATTTGTATTGGGGCAGATGCTCTCAGCGTACATAGAATAGAATAGAATAGAATTTTTATTGGCCAAGTGTGATTGGACACACAAGGAATTTGTCTTGGTGCATATGCACCAAAGAAAAAGATACATTTGTCAAGAATCATGAGGTGCTACAACATTTAATGATTGTCATAGGGGTCAATTAATCAATGAAGAAACAATCAATATTAATAAAAATCTTAGAATACAAGCAACAAGTTACAGTCCTAAGTGGGAGGAAAAGGCTGATAGGAATCAGCCCATCCAGTAGTACTAGTTCTAACTTTATTGTTACTATTATTATTAGTGCATGAAGTTGTTACATTAGGTTGGAGACCACAATTCTAGAGTAATGGTTTGGCTGCCAATGTATCACTTGTGTTATAAGACACACATGCATGCTTCTCAAGATGCGCCACAGGATGGTGAGCTGGCTTCGCACCAGAAAGAAGGCGACGGTTCTTTCTGCAGCCTCATCAAAGGGCTTCTCTTTCCTATGTCCCCTAAATAGACATCTCTGTCACAGTTTGAAAAATAATTAAAGTCTGTTAGAACCTTAATACTGTGGAGGCAATGGATAAGAGCCCCAATCATTTGTTCAAAACAAGAGTTCTTTTATTATAAAAGTAAAAATAAACATTGTCTCAGTAGACAAAATAACCGAGTACCTTACATAATGGAGTCTAAGGCAGAGAGAACAATAGAAGGCAGAGAGAATAAAGAAGGAAATGATGTGGCAGGATGTTACATCAAAAAATGGGAGGATCTTAATAAAGGCACACAAGTTAACTCTTTAATTACTAAATGTCTCTGAGGCTGGCAATATTCAGCGTGACAGGAAGGTTCAGAGCCAGCAGGAATCTGACTGCCCGCACAGAGCACCAGGTTATCTCTCCACCAAAGTGGTACCGATTTTCTACTCACATAGAACATGCTTTTGAACTGTTAGGTGGACAGAACCTGAGGTGAGTGACGGGAGTTCACTCCGCTATACAGTGCTAGGACTCGGATTGCTGGGACAAAGACCATTGCTGGCATCATGAAGCCACTGAGCTACCATGCCTTGAAACTTTATTGTAAGATTACATCACATCAGTTTCAGTGGTGGGCTGCTGCTGGTGCGGGCCACTCTATAAAGTGGTAGCAAATCAGCTGCGCATGACCAATGGGCGTGCACGAGCCCCTGCGTGAGATTGTGCAGGAGCAAAGAAATTGGCAAAAATTACTGAAATCTCGTGCGTGTGAGCATCCTTGCGTGAGATTTGGCTTCTGCAGGTGCAGGAAGCCAAATCTCATGCCTGGACGTGCCCCCTCCTGCACCAGATGCACACGTGCCCGTGCCTACCACCAGGAGTGCACCGGGAGTGCCTGTGGCAGGCAGTCCTCCACTGATTAGTTTGATCCAGGGGTTAAAGTACCAGCTAGAAGCCAAGAGACAGTGAGTTCAAGTCCTGCCTTAGTCATGAAAGCTGGTAGGGTGACTCAGGCCAACTCACCATACAGAACGGTTATTGTGGGGGGAAATAGGAGGAAAGGGTATTAGCAATGTTCACTACCTTAAGTTATTTATAAAAAAAAATAAAATAAAATGGCAGGGAGTCACTGCTCACGGTCACTCATGCCCTCATCACCTTGAGGTTCGACTACTGTATTGCTCTCTACATGATGTTACCTTTGAAAAGTGTTCGGAAACCTCAGATCGTGCTGTGAGAGCTATCATGGGCTTTAGATTAGATTAGATTAGATTAGATTAGATTTATTGGATTTATATGCCGCCCCTCTCCGCAAACTCGGGGCGGCTCACAACAATAATAAAAAACAGTACATAATAAAAATCCAATGCCCACCAATCTAATTACAATTTAAAATTAGTAATTTCCTAAAACAATCCTAGATATGCCCATGTTTCATCAATACTCCGCGGCCTGCACTGGCTGCCGATCAGTTTCTGGTCACAATTCAAAGTGTTGGTTATGACCTATAAAGCCCTACATGGCATCGGATCAGAATACCTTCAGGACCTCCTTCTGCCACATGAATCCCAGCAACCAATCAGGTCCCACAGAGTTGACCTTCTCCAGGTCCTGTCAACAAAACAATGTCATCTGGCGGACCCCAGGAAAAGAGCCTTCTCTGTGGTGGCCCCGGCCCTCTGGAATCAAC
>NC_091951.1:281722688-281825188 GCF_031021105.1 Erythrolamprus reginae
AGAAATAAATACAATTTTTGAAAACCCATGATATATTCTTTATTTTTAAAATTTATTTAAAGAAGCTGTCTTTAAATAAAAGCTCCATTTCTGCCCCAGCCTCCCAATCCTTCCCCTTAACTCTCGGAGCATTGGTATGCTCCACTTGAAGCCAAGCCTTACCGCCGTCACCGCCACCAATTTTGCTAAGCTGCTTGGCGGCCCACGCGTTCTTGCTACTGTTGCCGCCACTTCTTTTGCCGCCACAGGGCCACTCAGCTGTTTGGTGGCTCATGGGACCCCTGCCTCCGCTGCCGCAGATCTTGCCACTGCCAGGTCTCTCTGCTGTCTGGCGGCCCACGTGTCTTCTGTTGGCCGCTGCTGCCCAGATTGCACCTCCTGTCACCGCCGCGGCCGACAAAAGATACATGGGCCACCAGATAGCTGAGAGGCCCAGTGGCGGCAAGATCTGCGGCAGCGAGGGTGGCATGTGTCGACGAAATCGGCGGCGGCAGTATCAGGAATGCGTAGGCCACCGAGCAGCTGCCACTACCTGTGCCCCAGAGTGCAGCAAAGCCCTGTTGCCCCTGCACGTTCTGGGATTAAGTAAAAACAGGAATGGAGGATGGAGTGGGAGGAAGGAAGGGAGCGTCTCTACTTTGCGGAAATTTGACTTTCACGGACGGTCTTGGAACGTATCCCCGGCAAAAGTCAAGGGACCACTGTAGTTTACATGAAGATGTTTCAAACAAGAAAATGATTCCCTAAGCCAAAATTGCCCATAATAAATGCATACTGCACTGTACACACTTATAAAAAACACGTTTGTTTTAAGTTTGTTATAATTTTGATATAACAAATGTTATAATTTTGACTTTTCTCCTAGGGTATTTAGACGAAGCCGAATGTTTTAGTCATCTTTATTTTAAAACTTCCAATTTAATACTGGGTCAAAAATATTAAAGTTATTACAGCATATACCTTTAGCAAGAAAACCCGCCCCCTCAAGAAGTAGAATAAATATATCATGAATGATGCAATATACACACTCCACTAGTGGCTCAGACATAAACAAAACCTTCCTGAGTGTAGCAAGAGCTATGCTAAAAGGAATTTGACTTCAACAGAGACTTACAATGATCCCAGCTGTCCACGGGTTCAGAAGAATGAGAGCACACACCAGAAATGTGCAGGCCAGAACCACGCTAATGGATAAGAGGAGCCAATGGCGAAGGCTTATATATTGTTCCCAAAAGAGAAATGGATACCCGTTTGGATAACTGGAAATCCCAAGGCTAGTGTAATTGTTGCAGATTGCTCTCACTTTCTCTATAGCTTCCACAAAATCAGAGGTATCACGCAGTCCATTGAGGTAGAAAGGAAATTGAGCATATTCAATAGGCTCAGCTTCTGGGACTAAACAAAAAGAGGGGGAGGAATATAAATATAAATATTTTATACATACACATTTACAGAGATGAATGCAGAAGAAAAAAAGATGAGTGTGATTATTTAGATGCTCTGTGTTAGCATAGGACTGTGTACCAATTTCCATTTAAATATGACTTTGGATACACCATGAGATGCCACACACATAGTTCTCTGAATAATAAAAGGTACAGGGTATGTCAGATTTTATTCATGCATGCCTCCATTCGATTCTATGCAGTGGACATTTGAATACTACAAAGAAATCCGAAAAGAACACTCTAAAGAGAAAATAGCAGAAAATAAAATAAATAAAATAAAATCACTAATCTTTTATGGATGGAGTCTTTGTTGTCCCAAAACAAGGGGGGGAAATTCCTTCAAAGTTGACTTTAAAAAAAAAAAAGTATTTCCTGAATTAACCATTAACAGTAGATTTTTGTAACATTACTGCATTTGTAGGGAATTTCAGAGAAGCCGTTAAATTTATCCACTGTAAAAGCAAACATAAACGAACATATTTTCTGTGGGTTAATTTTATGTGAACCAGACCATGAAAGTTGATGCCCTAATGCATTTTGGCCTTTATGATTCTACAAGTTTCTCTGTCATTATTTTAAACTAATGAACTCTCCATCCATATTCTAAACATCTCCTATTAACCTGGAACAAGTTATTATATTATAAGAGTACGTATAATGTTTACAAACTGTCAGGGCATCAAATATTTCCATTTAAAGTATTTTAGATAGGAAGCCAAACCACTAGGATGGAAAGGATTTTAAAATATCCATTCAACTCAATCTGTTATGTTTCACAATTTGCTATCAGCAAATATTAAGTCCTGAGTGACAACTATACTCCATATTTGGAGATTAAATTATGTTTAATATTTGGACTGGGGGATTTCAAAATCTCAAGTACCTTTATACTACTCTGATATAACAGTAATACTTCTGAAATCCTTGTGTTGTTGACAGCGCTATAATCCCAACAATTTACAATGAAGCAGTGAATAAGGCCAGGATTTGTAATCAGTTAAATATTTTGAATGCTAAAGTTAGCCAGTACATTTATTACATTTTCTCTGGCTATTGAAAATAAGCTTGAGAGCATGTTCCAGTCAGCCAAAGAAAGATTAAATACTTCAAGTGGTTAATTCAGGAAATACATAATTTTTATCCTTTAATGACATGCCATATCTACATTTTTCATGCTCTTTTTGAAAGCAATGCTAAGTCCACCATACAGCCCATTCTTTCTCCTACTAAAGGAAACTTTTTTATAACTAGCTTTGGAGCACACTAGCTGTGTGTTCCCGGCTCTGCAGGGTCATTCCCTTGACTTGGTAAACATGGTTTGCCCTATTATAATCTCAACTATAAATTTTCATTAAGACAAGATTTGGCTGGGTGCCCAAGAGCTTTAGGATTGAGATAGAAGGAAGGACAATTTCCTTGTTATCCAGTTGTATTGCCGTAAACACCACTCTTCTTCATGCCTGCCACCCGATAGCTAGCAAGCAGCCCAATAAATCAAGGGACAAAGCAACATTAAATTGGTATTGCTATTTAGAATGCAACAGAGAGAACAGAGGAAAAATGCAAGGAAAATGGCTATACAGTAGTTCTTTTAGATGTCTTCTCATCCCCACCCTTACAGTTCACAGACACAAGGCAGGTGCTAAAGAATGCCCCAGTTTCCCAGAAATTCTTCGCTTCCTGACAGATTCCAAACAAACATGCAATAATTCCCAGTAACAAAAACTCTGCATGGAATTAAAAGGTTTCCCTAGATCATAAAATGAGCTCTCCGTACTGAAATGAAATGCTGAATGCCAAAGTTTAAATTTTGATATAAACTTAGAAACATAGAAGATTGATGGCAGAAAAAGACCCCCATGGTCCATTTAGTCTTCCCTTATATTATTTCCTGTATTTTATCTTAGGATGGATCTATGTTTATCCCAGGCATGTTTAAATTCAGTTACTGTGGTTTTACCAACCACGTCTGCTGGAAGTTTGTTCCAAGCATCTACTACTCTTTCAGTAAAATAATATTTTCTCACGTTGCTTCTGATCTTTCCCCCAACTAACCTCAGATTGTGCCCCCTTATTCTTGTGTTCACTTTCCTATTAAAATCACTTCCCTCCTGAACCTTATTTAACCCTTTAACATATTTAAGTGTTTTGACCCTTTCCCTTCTGTCCTCCAGATTATACAGATTGAGTTCATAAAGTTTTTCCTGATAAGTTTTGTGCTTAAGACCTTCCACCATTTTTGTAGCCCGTGTTTGGACCCGTTTAATTTTATCAATATCTTTTTGTAGATAAACTATTAAAGAACACCCCCCCCCAAAAAAAAATGATATCAAAGTACAGCATTCTTTTACTACATTACACAACCACATCTTTCTCCTGATTTTTTTTAACAGAATAAAGCAATATATATTATTCTGTAAACAGTCAAGCGTCCTGGACAGTGTCAGTGGGCTTCTAAGCCTGGAAGGAAAAGCAGAGACAGTTGAATAAATAGCAAATGACATTACAATAAAAGGTTCCTTACTGGTTACTGGGATATAGTCTGCTTTATCATGGACCCATTCTGGACGGTGGGGTCGGATGTTGGCTTGAGAGGCTGCGTAGGCCACGGGATCATTGCTAACCCAGGCTGTTAGGTACATGTAGAACGCCTTTGGGTTAATGATTCCATCTGCGTCCACCAAGCGTTGTTTAGCCAACTGAAAAAATGCAAAGTCTTTCAGAAACCAACACTCTTGCTCAAATTTTTAACACAAAAAGGCTGAGGGCAAACAGCAGATGAGAGCACACCGAACATATGTTTGCGAGAAACATATTTTTATAGAGAGACCACAAGCATATTATTCCCAGCATGGGAGATATTTCTGTATCCAGATTTTTCAAATGGCTTGGAATGGTATAAAACGCTTTGCGTGCAATTCGTCAGAAACATTAAATCAAAAGAAGGTTCCAGATGAATACTGAGCCAATTAAGCTTAAATTCTCATACATAGTCTGCAGCCAAGAGGGGCAAATGACCAAACTGCAGAGAAACATATTTAAAGGTGGTTTTGAGAAAAGGGAGGTGGGGGGGAGGAGAGAATCTGGCAAGAGTCCTGTGTAGACGTCTGTGTGCAGTTAACCTCTGTTGTTAACACTGAAGGAAATGCCACCCAGTAAATGGAGGAGAGCTATAAAAATAAAACAACATCTGTACAAATTTTGCTAACGCTTGTCTCCTATGACCTACATATTTAGAAGATACCCAGCATCAAAAACCAGATGAATATATCCTTAATATTTTCTTTATGGGGGATAATAGGCAAATGAATTGGATGGCTTTGAATAAGATAGTCTTAAAATTCTTTGTTAAACTACAAAAATGGTGATAACTCAGAAGGTGCTGGAAAGGAATAACAGCAGGTTTTTTTTAGTCTGTTCTCCATTCTGTTACAACTTTCATTTTTAAGGCTTTCTAATTATTTGAAGGAAGAATGACAATAATCTTTAAAAAAAAGAAGCTGGAATCCAGAATCAATTAATCCACAGGACATGCAACAACTGTATGTCTTCAAATTGTTTCTAGACTTGCAGAATAAAATGGGGTTTCCATAGCACAATTTTATCTCTTTCAGGCCGAGAAAATAATATCGTGAGCCAAAGGCCTACCATATTTGTTACACCGTGCAGTCGGTATTTAAAGTTTTAAGAGTCATTTGGAATCCTTTAATTTCATTTTATCTCCTCTTTCTACCTTGTTCTGCTGACACACAAATAACATAAATATAGAAACTGCCCCCTTTTTAAAATGTCAAATGCCAATCATCATCTTCATCAAACTTGTGGCAGGAAAGACTGAACTTTATCCTATGCAGTAAAATATACTATCTTTACTGACAGAATTCTGCTTTGCACCCTCTGCTGGGAAAGCCGTCAAGACCTATCTTTGGCGGCAGGCCTGGGGGCCGTGAATCTGGTACCGCCGAGTCATGTTTGATTGGTATGTATGTTGTCTGATAGATTGGATTTATGGGTTTTATAATGGGTTTTTTACAGTTTTAGCATATGGGTTTTATAATTGGAGTACGGTATTTTTTATAGTTTATTATTGATATTTGACTTTTTAAAAATTTGTATTATACAGTGGTACCTCTACTTAAGAACGCCTCTACTTAAGAACTTTTCTAGATAAGAACCGGGTGTTCAATATTTTTTGCCTCTACTTAAGAACCATTTTCTACTTAAGAACCCCAGCCCAGAAAAATTTCCCAGGAAATTTGAGAGCGGCACAAAGGCCGGCCAATTTCCTGCCATTCCCCCTTTAATCTCGGCCATCTCGGGCTTTTCTGGGCTGCCACAGGAGCTTTTCGGTGGTGCTTAAGGAGGCTTTGGCTGTCCAGAGCAAACAAAGCATTTTCCTTTCTCTGGGCACTTGGAGAGGGAATAAACCTCTGTCAGCACCCAGAGAAAATAAACGTTCCCTTCGCTTTGTCCTCCTCCTCCTCTTTTTCCTCCTCCTCCTCCCACCCAAATTCTGAGCTTTTATTTCTTTCCTAATGGGTTTGCACGCATTATTTGCTTTTACATTGATTCCTATGGGAAAAATTGCTTCTACTTACAAACTTTTCTACTTAAGAACCTGGTCACGGAACGAATTAAGTTCTTAAGTAGAGTTACCACTGTATTTGTATTGTTGTAAGCTGCCCTGAGTCTTATGGGATTGGGCGGCATAGAAGTCGAATAAACAAGCAAACAAACAAACAAACTCACTCAGAGAAAGGGACAATGAGAAATAACCTATTATGGTATGTGGGAAGACTGACAATAGAAAGATATACCTTGGATAATTTGAGCCCAACCTTTCAAGGTTGAAAATTACAACTACTGCCCAGTGGAAAAAGAAAAACAAGAAAGTCCAATTGCCTCTTGAAAAAAAACCACCTTTGGTTCCTACCCAAAAAAGCAAACAGAGGAAAAACTTTTAGTTTGAAGTAAAATGTGTTCATGGAATCACTCCAATAATTGGACAGCTACATTCTGAACTAATTGGAATTTCTGAAGAGTTTTGCAAAGGAAAACAAATATAAAATGCATCCCAGTAAGCTACCTTAGAAGTTACTCCTCTTAAGAAATACTCTAGCCCAGTGATGGCAAACCTTTTTTACCATGGGGGCCAAATGAGCGTGCACATGCACTATCGTGCATGCGCAACTGCCCACACCCATAATTCAATGCCTGGGGAGGGCAAAAACAGCTTCTCTCACCCCCTGGAGGCCCTCTGCAGGCCAGAAACGGCCTGTTTCTCAGCTTCTGGTGGGCCCAGTAGGCTCATGTTTCACCCAAAGGCTTACCTGGAGCTGGAAGAGGGTAAAAACGCCCTCTCTCGATCTGCCGGAGGCTCTCTAGAAGCCAAAAATGCCCTTCCAGAGCCTCTGTGCGAGCCAAAAATCAGCTGGCCAGCACACATATGCACGTTGGAGCTGAGCTAGGGCAATGTTTTGTGTGCCAGCAGATATGGCTCTGCGTGGCACCTGTGCCATAGATTCGCCATCACTGCTCTAGCCAGTAAGCTGGAATAATAAGCAGTTCTGGCTATGGCGACTATCCTGAGTCCCACAATAAATCTTCCTACAGCATCTGTGCTCTGTTTCTTGGAGAATGTGACTCATCCATAAAAGAAATACACCTTTTGGTTGGGTTTCTGTCTTTAAACAGGGTTGTCCAACCTTGGCAACTTTTAGCCTTATGGACTTCAACTCCCAGAAGTCTGCAACCAGCCCACAAGACCACCCACTGTTTCCAAACATCTATTCAGAACTTTCACAGCTTTACATGATTCTGCCGTAAAGAAGAAAGAGATCTGTATCCTTGGTGTACTCATAATTTTTATTATTTATTTATTTATTTATTTATTTATTTATTTATTTATTTATTTCTTTATTTATTTAGCTAGCTAGTTAGTTAGTTAATTAGTCCAATACATAATACACATTGAAGAGAATAGATATGTAATAATATAAATAAAGAAAAGAATAGAAGAAAAGATATAAAAGTATAGGTGAACATATTTGAAAGGAAGAAAAGATAAATGAGATAAGGAGAGACAATTGGACAGGGGACGGAAGGCACACTGGTGCACTTATGCACGCCATAATCAGAGAATGTTAGATAATAATACCCAATGTCTTCATGAATATTATTAAAAGCACATGAGTCTAAATCAGGGGTCTTCAACCTTGGCAATTTTAAGACTTGTGGACTTCGACTCCCAGAATTCCCACAAGTCTTAAAGTTGCCAAGGTTGGAGACCCGTGGGCTAAATCACACTGTGCAAAACTCTAGAATCGAGTCCTTCAAGACAGTGGAACATTCTTTGGATTTTTCTCAGCAGTTAGGAGCAAAGTCACCATAACACAGTAGCTATGGCTCTTGGCCTAGTAAAGGCCTCAAAAAGGCTACCACAGCCCCCAAAATGACTAAAAAATGAAGAGAAAACTTAGAATTATATTCTGATTCCTGTTGAGTAATGAACAGGCTAGGAGCCATACTGATAACCAAGAGTCTCTAGAGCTCCACAGCTATAATCTACTTTCTAGAAAAATACATGTACTGTATATCCAAAATCTGTACAGTCATCATTCAGGGTGACAGGATTCCTGTGTGGTTTCAGAAATTTCAAATTTGCTTTTCCTTAGGAAGGCAATAACCAATAGCACAAATGCAATTAACTCATCATCAGACCAGTCCCTTTAAGGTAGCCGCATACCACTTAAGCAAAGGTTAGAACAGGGTTTGATATGGTGAAAGGAAGAAAACAAGGGAGAAGGCAATGTGCTTCATTGCCAATATAACGTAACATCCACGAGGGACAATAGTATTTATTGCTCCATTGTGGCTCCTGGAAGGCCGCCCAGAGCCTGCAGCTGAATATAACCAATCCCAAAGGTCAAGAAGCAAGCATACCAGTCATCAGGCGGATGTTTTCAATAATTCGGAGCACATTTTCAGCTCAGTATAGTCAACTGAAATCAATTGGAACTCATTCCAGCAACTGCTAGCTGTGAGCACATGCATATCCACCTTGGTTAAAACAACCAATATATCCTGAGATTATTTCTACCATTTCTTTTATTTTCTTAACTTTCGGTGTGTTAAAAGTACAGAGTGAATACAAAACGATTTTATCATAAAAAAGGGGGACGCTCAGAGCTATTGAAGTTTTAACAGTAAATGGTGAATAATGAATAAACAACCATTTGCATTGCCCCATTTAAAGCAACAGACATACAACTATAGAAATATAGAAACATAGAAGACTGACGGCAGAAAAAGACCTCATGGTCCATCTAGTCAGCCCTTATACTATTTCCTGTATTTTATCTTACAATTGATATATGTTTATCCCAGGCACGTTTAAATTCAGTTACTGTGGATTTACCAACCACGTCTGCTGGAAGTTTGTTCCAAGGATCTACTACTCTTTCAGTAAAATAATATTTTCTCACGTTGCTTTTGATCTTTCCCCCAACTAACTTCAGATTGTGTCCCCTTGTTCTTGTGTTCACTTTTCTATTAAAAACACTTCCCTCCTGAACCTTATTTAACCCTTTAACATATTTAAATGTTTCGATCATGTCCCCTCTTTCCCCTCTGTCCTCCAGACTATACAGATTGAGTTCATTAAGTCTTTCCTGATACGTTTTATGCTTAAGACCTTCCACCATTCTTGTAGCCCGTCTTTGGACCCGTTCAATTTTGTCAGTATCTTTTTGTAGGTGAGGTCTCCAGAACTGAACACAGTATTCCAAATGTGGTCTCACCAGTGCTCTATATAGCGGGATCACAATCTCCCTCTTCCTGCTTGTTATACCGCTAGCTATGCAGCCAATTTTTCAACGTACCTGGCTCATGTCAAGAGGTTTATCTCGCCCGTTTGAAATAGTCTTAGCCAGAAGTTTGTAAGCCAACACGCCATCTTCAGATGCATTTTTGTAATTCTGAAGGACGATCTTCCCAGCTTTCCAGTCTTGGTCAAAAGCTTCCTGGAGACCTGTTGGAAGGCAAGACTCCCACCAGTGAATAAATCCTCATCTAACCCAGCTCATAATGGAAGAGAGACAGGGGACTAACAAGACTTTGTTTTCAACTAATCAAGAAGGGGTTTCGGGACTCCAAGGCTTTCAGCTCCTGAGTAAGTGCTGACAAGTCTTGTGAGATGTTGCTATTATTTTCCTAGTGTTCTTTTTGACTCTTGGTTCCCTGTCTCTTTCAGCCTCTCCCCGTAGCCTTGAAAAAGAAGAGTCTGGCTGGAGAACTGTCACCTGCCTCCCAAGCAGATGTTTGGGAGGGAGCCCTAAAGTTGAGACACTGGCCCTCCCAGAAGTGCAGGCTTTGCATAGCCTGCCTTCCCCATCTTCCAACTTGTCTGTGGAAGGCTGCCAGGCAAGAGTTCCAGACAGGCCTCCTGCTGTCTCAAAACCAGCCCAATTCTCCCACACCCACTTAGCTAAACTTCTCCACACATGAAAACATTGACATCATAACACTACTGTGTGTGCGCGCGGGGCTGGAACACATGGCTTGTATATAACAAAACAAGCTTTACAGGCCCTTCATGCGTGCAAGATTTACTCTGGCGCTCGAGCTTACTTCAGCTATGCAGCGTTTCAAATTTGATCTCTAAAAAGGCACTTCAGAGCATATGGGAATGCAAAAAGACGCAGCAGCCCCTATAAGCAGCCAGATGCTTTCATGTGCTGCAGTAGGTGCTAGGTCCATGTAGCTGCTCCAAAACATTTTTCTGGGAGATCCGATAGGAAGGACTGCCCAGTCTTAATGCTTACGCATAGCAGAAGGGAAAGTATGAACCAGTACAGGTTTGTTAAAACATTTTTTTTAACTAAAAGAAGGGTCTCCACGTTCTGTGACAGAACGCAGATGAGCAGGGTGACCACGTGCTACTAAGAAATGAGAACACACACACAGTAAAGAACCTGACTTGAAATTTACAGTGAAAGACCTAGAAACGTAGAAGATTGACGGCAGAAAAAGACCTCATGGTCCATCTAGGCGGCCCTTATACTAGTTCCTGTATTTTATCTTAGGATGGATATAGGTTTATCCCAGGCATGTTTAAATTCAGTTACTGTGGATTTACCAACCACGTCTGCTGGAAGTTTGTTCCAAGCATCTACTACTTTCAGTAACATAATATTTTCTCAAATTGCTTCTGATCTTTCCCCCAACTAACTTCAGATTGTGTCCCCTTGTTCTTGTGTTCACTTTCCTATTAAAAACACTTCCCTCCTGAACCTTATTTAACCCTTTAACCTATTCAAATGTTTCGATCATGTCCCCCCCTTTCCCCTCTGTCCTCCAGACTATACAGATTGAGTTCATTAAGTCTTTCCTGATATGTTTTATGCTTAAGACCTTCCACCATTCTTGTAGCCCGTCTTTGGACCCGTTCAATTTTGTCAATATCTTTTTGTAGGTGAGGTCTCCAGAACTGAACACAGTATTCCAAATGTGATCTCACCAGTACTCTATATAGCGGGATCACAATCTCCCTCTTCCTGCTTGTTATACCTCTAGCTATGCAGCCAAGCATCCTACTTGCTTTTCCTACAGCCCGACCACACTGATCTCCCATTTGGAGACTGTCAGAAATCACTACCCCTAAATCCTTCTCTTCTGAAGTTTTTGCTAACACATAACTGCCAATACAATACTCAGATTGAGGATTCCTTTTCCCCAAGTGCATTATTTTACATTCGGAAACATTAAACTGCAGTTTCCATTGCTTTGACCATTTATCTAGTAATGCTAAATCATTTACTATATTACAGACGCTTCCAGGAATATCAACCCTATTGCACACTTTAGAGTCATCGGCAAACAGGCAAACCTTCCCTAAGCAGAAAGTAAACGCTTGGAGGGAAAGTTAATGAATTCAAATACAATCCAAGGACTGAGCCAAAAAACTGCAATAACAAAGTCAGAAACGGGGCCATTATCTGAAAAAAAGTTCTATCCAGGAATTACACAACAGGGAGGAGACACATAGGACTTTAGTTGTTTCGGCTGCCACTAGGTGCTGAAGCCATAGGTTATAAAACAACATGACCAGAAATTCCACCGCGAAGCTGGAGGAAAAAGAAACTCACACCGCACCGTTCAAACTTCAAACAGCAACCCAGCTCCTGCTTGAGCACAGCATGAGTGAACATGATTTTGTCAATTTGTTCCATCTGTTCAACTTGTGGAGCTAATACAAGTTGTGGGATCTGCTGCCAGCACATGTAAAGATCACAGCCAACACCTATTCACTCTCAACTGTTCTTTTCCTCTTTGCCACCCCTTCCAAGGGAGAGGCTGGGGGAAAAAATACCTCACAGAGCAAATTTGGATCAGATTTAGACTAGGAAGCCACAGCCCAGCACAAGGAGGCTGTGTGAGAACAGATGAACCCACCGCAAGTCTAAAGCAGAAAAGGGAAGAGTGGGAGGGATCCACCAACCCACCTCACAGCTGCACTGGGAGGCTGTAATCAAAACCATCCTTACAGAGCTGACAGGTTAGCCATAGCTATAAAGAGGGAAGAACCTTGGGAAGAAGAACAAGGCCTGAATGACACAACCATAGGTACCCATCCTTGTTTGCAAACTCTTCCTCTGCTTCTTATAGAGAAGGGGTGGGTGGCCAACCTCGACAACTTTAAGACTTATGGATGTCAATATCCCGAATTCCCCAGCTAGCTTGGCCGGTTGGAGAATTCTGGGAGTTGAAATCCACAAGTCTTAAAGTTGCCGAAGTTGGACACCCCTGCTTTAAAGTTTTCCATATGCAGAATTTTATAATAAAACTTCCTCTTTGACATTCAGAACAAACACACTGTGAGGGTGCACAACCAGATCAAAGGGCATACAGCTTGGCTAGAGGAAGAGAGAACAGCTATTGACCCTAGTCATTTGAAATTTCAAAACTGCAACACCCCTGATAAAAGTACTCTTTTTTTAAGAGAATGATTGGAATAAGAGAAAGTGAGAAAAACATTTAGAAATTAAAAAATCTCTCTCTCTGTGTTTGTAGGCTTAGGCATATTTGGGTCTTTTCCCGTGTAAGTAAGTTAACCTTACACGGGAAAAGACCCAAATATGCCTAGATCTACAAAATCTACAAAAATAAATATATATATACATATATATTTTCATAATTTTCAAATTCAGCAAAAACATGTGGCACATACATATATATATGTATATATATGTGTATATGTATGTATATACTGTATATCCTTCAATATATGTATATATATCCTTCAATACACCAGGGTGATTCGACACAAAAATATGTAACCTTTCCCTGGTGCAGAGCTGAAGGGATTGGATACTGTAGCCTAGAGGATAATTCTCTGTCTCACAAGGCAAAGGTTGCAGGTTCAAGTCCCAGTGGGTATGGCTAGCTGATGAGGCCAAAATAAGGACGAAATAGATCTATCCTGGTCTCCCTTAATTTTCAAATTCAGCAAAAAAAAAAAAAGTGACACATACAGATAGAATTGTCGGCTATCAATAAAATTAACTGCCTTGGAAATGGTCCTGGGTTGGGCCGAGAGGCAAAAAAGGAGCTGTGATGTTCCTTCAATACACCAGGGTGATTCGACACAAAAATATGTAACCTTTCCCTGGTGCAGAGCTGAAGGGATTGGATACTGTAGCCTAGAGGATAATTCTCTGCCTTACAAGGCAAAGGTTGCAGGTTCAAGTCCCAGTGGGTATGGCTAGCTGATGAGGCCAAAATAAGGCCAAAATAGATCTATCCTAGTCTCCCTTAATTTTCAAATTCAGCAAAAAAAATGTGACATATATATATATATATATTGTGTATGTGTTTGTGTGTGTGTGTAATATATAATATGAATTTATCTGATTAGCATCTACATACACATTTGGCATTCCCTGAACTGTTGGGCAGGGGAAATATATAAAAGTAACTAAGTAACAACTGATTAATCCACATTTTGGAATTATGAATCTCAAAAGGATATGGATGGTCCTTGTTTAATGACCACAACTGGGACTCGGTTATTAAGCAAAGTGTTCACTAAGTGAAACCACAACTTTGTATGTGGTCTGACGTCAGCTTTCCTTGGCTTTACAGACCTCAAAAGTCATAAATCTGAGGATCTGTTGGCAAATAAATTATAAAAGGACTGTGTATTTGTATAAATTCTTGACTTTCAGAGAGATTCCACAGGAGAAAAGCATCACTCACTGGTACGATGCATTCAAAGGCAAGATAGTACATTTGCAAGAAAGATGTATTTATTGCTGTTCGGTTTTTACCTTGGAGCCAGTCTCTAAAATAATGCAACCACATTTTAGGAAGTTGCTTGTTTTCCTCCAATAAGACGTAGGTCACATTGCTGAAGCTTCTGTGAAGTTCATAGAGTAAATGTTGGATGTTGGGATAATCCGCTTTCTGGGTAACAATATACATGTGGTAGAATGAGAAGTATTTGAACTGGGCTGCAATGAATTCATACTCTTGAGTCTCCCGTGGCACAATGTCTGTGAGATCCAATCCATCTCTCACACGAGTTGTTCCATAAAGACTGAGACCAAGTAAGCCCAGGAAAAGACAAATGACCATAATCTGAAGGAGGGAAAAAAAAGCAGAAAAAAAGCATGCATAAGTAAATGGATTTTAATGCTAAGAAAACCATGGGCTACAAAAGCTACAAAAGGATGCATATGGAACCATTTAACTTTATAACCTTTGACTTCTATAAGGACTATGTGGTTTCTCAGGTTCCATAAACTATTTTCAGCGGAGTCAATATATTCATTGGCTGAGATGTACTAAGCATACTGTAGTTTGCGGAGTTTTGTTTACCATGTAGCTCTTCAGCACAATATGTGAGCCCAGCAATAATAGGTTATTTAACAAACCATAGTTAGAACAATGGTTCAACCTGATACATCGATTCCACCAATGTTTAGCGTAGCCCTCCCCACCTGGTGCGACCCACACGTGTTGGCCTAATTCAGGGGTAGGGAACATTGGCTCTTCTATGACATGTGGACTTCAACTCCCAAAATTCCTGAGCTAGCATGATTGGCTCAGGAATTCTGGGAGTTGAAGTCCATAAGTTATAGAAGAACCATCGTTCCCCATCCCTGGCCTATCTATCTATCTATCTATCTATCTATCTATCTATCTATCTATCTATCTATCTATCTATCTATCTATCTATCTATCTATCTATCTATCTATCTATCTATTGGATTTGTATGCCGCCCCTCTCCGGAGACTCAGGGCGGCTAACAGCAACAATAAAGCAGTGTACAATAGTAGTCTGATGTTAGACACAATTAAAAACCCATTAATATAAAAACCCAAACATACATACATACATACCATGCATAGAATTGTAAAGGCCTAGGGGGAAGAGGGTCTCAATTCCCCCATGCCTGACGGCAGAGGTGGGTTTTAAGCAGCTTACAAAAGGCAAGGAGGGTGGGGGCAATTCTAATCTTTGGAGGGAGTTGGTTCCAGAGGGCCGGGGCCACCACAGAGAAGGCTCTTCTCCTGGGTCCCGCCAAGCGACATTCTTTAGTTGACGGGACCTAACTGGTTGCTGGGATTTGTGCAGCAGAAGGCAGTCCCTGAGATAATCTGGTCCGGTGCCATGAAGGGCTTTATAGGTCATAACCAACACTTTGAATTGTGATCGGAAATTGATCGGCAACCAATGCAGACTGCGGAGTGTTGGTGTAACATGGGCATATTTGGGAAAGCCCATGATTGCTCTCGCAGCTGCATTCTAATTAGTGTAATAGTCTCTGTGCACTTTTAATAGCCTAATGGTGGCCATATTGCTTCTACAGATATTCCAACTGAGTTAAGGCCGAGCAACATCTTGGACAACTGTTTCACTGTTGAATTTACATACCCAAATCCCTATCGACACAGTACCAGAGACATCAGAAGGACAGTCACAATTGCACAATCAAAGCCCTGCCTCCTTTACATGCATTGCGTGTACAACATACATAAAAAGGGGACATAAGATTATCATGGTCTCCACTTTGATGCTGATTCCTTGCCTTCAGATGCTCATGTTCCTTATAGTTGCTCATTTTCGACCCAGAGCCAACAATCGTAACGGTTGAGCCAAATGTTTGGACAGGAGAAATTGAAATGACAACAATAATGCAAAAGCTTGAGAATCAACTTCCTAGGAAGAAAAAGCATCCTAAGGATCTAGAACCACAAATGATCAAGCCATGTGCCTTACCTCCACATATACAGGTAGTCCATGACATAAAAACAGTTCATTTAGTGGCCGTTTGATGTTACAACGGCACTGGAAAAAAAGTGACTTAGGGTCATTTTTCACACTTATGACTGTTGCAGCATATCCATGATTGCATGCTCAAAATTTGGCTGCTTGGCAACTGACTCATAGTTATGATGGTTGGTGTCCTGGGTCGTGTGATCATTTTTTGTGACCTCCTCATGGGCAAAATTTGAAAACTGTGGTGATTCACTTAACGACAGGTCATCTGAGGGACCAACTCTTGCTGGTCACCTCTACCTGACCCACTAGAGTGGGGAGACAAGAATGTTGGGGTCCCCTAAGGATATACATCTGGCAAGACCCATAGGAAGAACCTTCTCTGTGGTGGCTCCCTCTCGCTGGGACATCATCCTAGAGATTAGGCCAGCCCCCACTCTAACACTCTCTTGGAAGCCCCTAAAGATATACTTCTGTCAGAGGTCCTGGTGAACCCGAAGTGGGATGGAGCCGCCTTGAGTCCCAGGAGAAGGGTGGAAATCTAATTGATTGATTGATTGATTGATTGATTGATTGATTGATTGATTGAATTGAAATGAAATGAAATGAAATGAAAGAAAGAATGAATGAATGAATGAATGAATGAATGAATGAATGAATGAATGAATGGCTAGTATGAATGTGTGTTCTGGCCGGGGGGTGGGGTGGGTGGGTTATTATTTTATTATTTTTCTTTTATACACTGTTTTTATACACTTGTAAGCTGCCTTGAGTTGCCATGTTAAAGTAGGTGTCAATATAAATGTTCTAAATAAATATATAAGCTGTGGCAAGAATAGTCATAAAATGAGGCAAAACTCACTCAACTACCTTGTTTAGCAACAGAATTTTGGGCTCAATTGTGGTCATAACTCAAGGACTACCTGCATCTGAAGGAGGAAGAGGTAAGCCTATCTAAGAGCTATTTCCAGAAATAATCCAATGCCTTTCATAAATTGCTTAAGACCCACCTATGTCGCCAGGCATGGGGGAATTGAGATACCCCCGAGGTTATATAGTTTATGTATGGTATGATTGTGCTGCATGGTTTTAATGATGGGTTTTAGATGTTTTTACATATTAGATTTGTTATATTATTATTGTTGTTGTGAGCCGCCCTGAGTCTGCGGAGAGGGGCGGCATACAAATCTAATAAATTATTATAAATTATTATTATTAAAACCAAATGATCTGTATATGGAGGAAGAATCCAGCATGAACTTTAAATATTTGGGAGTTATCTCTAGATTTTCAAGGACAGTCCAATATATTTTAACTGTGACTCCCAAAAGATAAGAGTAACCAATCTGTCAACCAAGATTACCTTTGCTTTTGGTTTTAACAGGAGCGGCGCATACTGCTTTTCAGCAAAAGAAGAGAGTGTCCATTTAGTACAGGGAGGCTCAAGACAATGCAATGTAGTTTCAGAGAACTGAGTAAGAAGATCCCGGGTTGAACTGGTGCTTTCGGGGCTCTGGCAGCTGAGGTTATCCTGTGGCATGGTGACCGGTTGTACCGATATTTCCGACCGAGGTTCTGCCGTGGTGTAATAAACCTGAGTGTGCGGGTCATATTCAGTGCGCAGCTGGACTGTGGACTGCATTGTGATTTGAGTTTCGTGGGCAAAACTGGGGCTGCTGTAGGGCGGCGGAGGGCTGTAGCGTAAGTTATCACCGGCCTCTGCATATGCTTGAGGTTCAATTTGAATGACTCTGCTGACGCAGGGGCTGAAAGAAAAATAGGGAAAGTAGATATATGCATTGTGGTGGTGACCAGAATTGCTCTGCGATTTGTTAACATTTAATACAGTGTTTGTATACACAGCACGCCTACATATATGGAGTTTTGTAATGTGCAAGAAACACAATCCACTGTTTAAGTTCCTCGACACTCTCTGTGTTTCTGAAAATATGACTGAGTTAGCAAAACCACCGCTGTTCCATTGTCAAGCCACACAAAACGATTAGAGAGGAGAGTTACTGGTCTATTGGTTAGTATTCCAATAGTAGAAAGAGTAGTAGATCCTTGGAACAAACTTCCAGCAGACGTGGTTGGTAAATCCACAGTAACTGAATTTAAACATGCCTGGGATAAACATAGATCCATCCTAAGATAAAATACAAAAAATAGTATAAGGGCAGACTAGATGGACCATGAGGTCTTTTTCTGCCGTCAGTCTTCTATGTTTTTATGTTTCTATGTTTCTATTCAATTATACCAGTTCACCAGCAGAATAAAGAAAACATACCAGGCCCTCTCAAAGCCAAAACACATTACAGTTTAGTGATGTGTGAAGTGTATTTTGTGGCTGCTATTAGAACCTCCCTAATGACATTGATATAATCATAAAAAACTGGTCAACCAATCTCTTCTAACTGTAGAGCAGTTCGTGGCAACCAGGGTGCAATAATGCTCAGTTTGCTTCTCCATACATAGCTCTGGGTTTCCATTCATTTGGAATATAAAAGGTTTAAAAGTGACCTCAAATAAGTCACCCCCGAAAATAAGACATAGGAGAGGTTTCATAGAATTGCCTAATATAAGGCATCCCCTGAAAGTAAGCATAGGAGACGTTTCGTTTCGCAGCATTCCCGAACAGAACATATATAACACTGCTGTCCATAAATTGCATCCCAAAACATTGCATCAATCAGATTTAAAACACATCCAATACGCATCCAACATGTGGCTGCATGTTTGGATGCGTTTTTGCTGCAGCAGGATACAGGATACAATTCACTGGGGGGGGTGCAAAAGACATCCCCTGAAAATAAGACATAGCACATCTTTGGGAGCAAAAATTAATATAAGATTCTGTCTTATTTTCGGGAAAACAGGGTAAATACCTCTGGCTAAAGTAGTCAGTGGTAAAACGTCCATTTAAAATGGGGTAATCTTTGTAATATTCCTTCCATCTCACCTTGTAAAACAGCAGAATATATCCAGCCTCCGATCTTCCCGGCGGTATAGGTCCATACTCAAAATAGCAGGAAAAATTAACAGAACCATGGCAAAGTTAAATACTACAACCACAGCAGCCTGCATAAGAAAGAAGAGAAAGAAGAATATCAGCAATGGTAAGTAAGTAAGTAAGTAAGTAAGTAAGTAAGTAAGTAAGTAAGTAAGTAAGTAAGTAAGTAAGTAAGTAAGTTAGGAAGGAAGGAAAGAAGGAAGGAAGGAAGGAAGTTAGGAAGGAAGGAAGGAAGTTAGGAAGGAAGGAAGGAACAATTTTTTTTTAAAAAAAGTTGTATGTAACTACTGTATTGTTATTTCAATATTGAAACTCAGGTTATAATACAGTTTCCATATTGCAAAGTTAAATAGAATAATGAAATATTAAGAATTAGATATTGTCCTTATAAGCATTCTTGTCTGTGTTACCAGATCCCAAATCCATTTCTCATGGGAGACATTAGAACAAATAAAAAACAATTTACCCCTCCCCCCCAAATATGAAACGCTCTGATGTGCATATTAATATAATTTTAGTATATTTTTGTGTCAAGCAAAAAGAGTAGATGAGAGGCTCCAAGTCAAGACCTACAGCTCAACAATGTAACTATAGAAGTGTTCTTCAGTGGAAGCTGCTTATGAGACCAATTAGCCACTACTTAGTGTTTTAGAGCAGTGATCCATTTCATTTAAACAGCCCATGATTTATATCCCCACACAAGGTACATGAGTCAGGACTTCAGTATCCTCTTTTGTACCTTACTAGGAAGAACTGTCAGAGAAACAAATGGCTATTTAGACAAGATTGATATTGACAGAGGCCTGGGGTTTTTTGGATTTAAAATCTAGAAAGGAAGGCTTTGCAAAGGTTAATGAGGTCCTTCACCACATTTTGTTTTGGGTTTTTTTGTATTTCACCACACTCTTTCCCTGCAGTTTTCAAACAGACTGATAGACACTTTGCACTATAATTTTCATCTCTCTAGACTGATTCTAAATTACCAAGGAAAGCATTACGTCAGAGCATATTTTTGTACAGCTTTCAAACAAATTATTAATAATGAAAATTCACTAGTTATGAATATCAATTCAACTTCAGACCAAAATACTGTATATTGTAAAATATATATCCTTGGACGTTCTGAAAGTGAACTCATAACTCAATCATTATCCAATATGTACTTTCCCCTATAGAATTCCTTCACTAACTGGAATTTAATCAGGAAAATACAGAGTTGCTTAGGATCATAATATACATTGTGCCGTGGGCAGAAAAAAGATGGTACTTTTCTTTTATTTGCTACATGTATGTCTATATAGAGTTTCTAAGAAGTCTCCTGTTCCAGCTTTGACCAGACTAAATAGATCTGATTTTAGGAAAGGCATTACATTGTTTATCTCCAGTTCATATCTTAGTGTCTAATAGCAAAATATTGGCTATGACTATATTTCAGTAACTCACACTACCCCTAATTTGTGCTGCCTTTACCAATCTCATTAAGTCATCATCTGCTTAAAAACAAAGTTTATTCTATAAACCACATTTGCTTACACGTACAAATCACTTAGCTAAAAATCATGACTTGCAAAGACTTAGAATACAGTTATGTAGCCAGTTTCAATCAACACTGAAAGCCACAAAGACAAACACATTCCTGCAAGAATGAGGTCCTTATCAGCGGTGCTGTTGGGGGTAAATAAAAAGGGAGTTTATACTTCCAGAAGCACTTCCAGAACTGATTCTCATAAAAGGGGATCCCTAAGCTTCAAAAGAAATTGTTCCTTTATCTCATGATATGCTCAGATTAGACACACACACACACACACACACACACACACACACATGGTTACCAGCAATTTTTGAACCAGGCAAAGTTTCTTCAAGTCACCCATCAGCAAAAAGGTAAATCTGAAAGTCTCATACTTTTCCCTATGGAGTTCTACAGACCTAGCGGGCATCTCTATTTCTTAATCCTAAAGTATGTACAAAGCTTCTGGCTCCACTGCTCACAAAGAAAGGAAGGTTCAGTCGTACTCATCTACGGCTTTAATATGCATAGAATATTCATCCCTTTTTGGCTTCAGGAAAGCTGTGAAGACCCATCTGTTCCATCTTACAGAGTTAGGTTATGATTGAAGATGGGGGGGGGGGGGCTTCCCACGGGCACTTTTGCATTTCCTAGTTTTATATTTTCTTGACTTTTTATTTTTGAACAAACTGGGTTCTTTGGGGATGCTTCTACTGATGGTTTGATCATATCTTTGTGGCTGCTCTTCTCGTGCAGCATGATTCTAGGTGCTGTACTAACAACTATAGAGAACAATTTCGAAAACATTTTATGTTGTGGTTCAGTCTGGGACCCCTCCGGGAATGGCTGACCTTCTGTCGGTTTCCAGCTCAGAGGGAGAGGCTGAGGAACAGGAGGTGCAGACTGACGAGGAAGAGGAATCCCAGGCTGAAGAAGAAGGACAGCCAGAGTCCCACCAGGGGGAGCTCTCCCCAGCAAGCAGCCTGGATTCCTTAGGGGAAAATGCTCAAGACATCATAGATATGCGACAAAGGAGAGCTAATCAGAGACGGACTCAATTGGCTAAGTATTTCCAGCATTAGAGGTCACAGCTGGGTTTGGGTGTGGTGCTCTTGGGAAAGGATAAAAGGCGGACCCACCCTTCCTGGCTTGTGGAGTTTTATCTTGGAGATTCGTGAGACCTGTCTGTGAACTTTGGTGGCTTACAATCCTGGTTTGTGCCTTGGACTATTGAAACCTTGGGGGGGGGGGGTGCCAGCAAGAAGCTTGTGGTATTGACTGGACATCAGGACCCTGCTGTAACGTATTATAGCCTGTCTGTTGTGAAGACAGGTTTTCCTTTGTGCTTATTTTTTCCAGCTATAAAATACTTTTGGCTTTTACCAGAGTGTCTGGCTGTTTTTTCAGTTGGTGTTGAGGTCTGGGAAAACCCAGACAGAACAATTTTAAGTGTACAAAAATGTAATAAAATTATAAAAAGCTAAGAGAGGGCATCAGATTATAAACAAGTGGATTCCTCTAATCTAATTACCATCCCTGGGTTGTTTTTGTCCCTGTTTTTGAGATTAATTGTCCAGAATCTTCAGGACCTGGGCAACATCCAAGTATAGTAAATATGTAAGAAATATTTAGAATATTTTATGTATAGGTTCCACACTGACGCACCATCTACAAATCTTTTTTTTTCAATAATCTGCTTTAAAACATAGTGGCTGCTTCCCCATGAATTTGCTGAAATAAAATAAGATCTGAGCTGGAGTTATTGATAGTAAAGCGAGATCCTGAGTATGGACTACAATATACTTATCCCTTATAAGCCACCCAGAGTAAGTGGATTTACTGTTTGATAAGAAATATTATAAATGAAGATATCCATTTTGCACCTTGTTGCGAATCTGTATGCATTTCTTTGCTAATGAAATTCACAATGTTATATTTTCTTCCTCTGTCTTCCTGCCCAGAATTTGCAACCAAAATTAAAGATATCTATAACTGTGACAAAAGAACTTAAGGAACCAGATGTAGGTAGTTTTAGCTATTCCATCCCAAATTGGAAGTAAAATGATAAATGAGTCAGTGCAGCTGGCACAGTTACTCCCACTATGTATATATACTTAACAGGGCACTGTGCATCATTAAGCAAGGGAAAAGGATATCTTTTTGCTTCTCACAAAGGCTCTCACTACAGGAAAAAGCCTATGCCATTGGTTTTTTTGCGAGTAGAAAAGCTTATGACGGAAGAAACTGGATGGTGTATATTAAAGGTTCTTAATTGGTAGTATCCATATCACAGGTGGAACTTAAGAGTAATTGAGGTGGAACACAGGGTAGGTCACTGAAACTTCAGTTAAGTCTTTAAGACTTGCCATAAGTGAAGAGTATGGTAATAAAAAAACCCATGAAAATAAAAATGTTGAGCAGGAATTGACAGTCTCAGATCCAAGAGCCCTATGTAAAACCAAACCTCCTTTTACGGCTTCCAGAGCTACTTCCAAATTCACTAATGTTAGAAATTGATGGTGTGGTTTCTTATGATTTGGGAGCAAAAATACACAGATGCTTGCAAACCTTCATTTTTCTTCCCTTCTGTTCAGTCCTGTCTGATTAGATTAGATTTGATTGGATTTATTTGCTTATGTTTTAATCATTACACTAAATTAATCCCCTGCACAAATAAAAATAGATATCCAGATCCAAGCCATCTTCCATCATCTTACTCACTGGGCTGGTTCAAAAACAAAAAAGTAAACCCATTGCTCATGTTTTCATTACTATGCTATGGTCAATTGATCGCCATGATCAGAAGTTCCCCTATTCATATGCAGATCAATGAGATACAGGTAGTCCTTTTGAGAGCAAAATTTCCATTGTTAAGAAAGACAATTGTTAAGTGAATTTTGCCCCATTTTATGACCTTTCTTGCCACCGTTGCTAAGAGAATCACTGCAGTTGTTCAGTTAGTAACATGTTGTTAAGTGAACCTGGATTCCCCACTGACTTTGTCAGAAGGTTGCAAAGGGTGATCACATGACCCAGGTCCTCTGTCAAAAATTTGAATCAGTTGCCATGTGTCTGAAGTTTTATCATATGGCCAGGGAATGTTGCAATGGTCGTAAATGTGTAAAATAGTCATGTCACTTTTTTCAGTGCCATTATAACTTCAACTGGTCACTAAACAAATGACTGTAAGTCAAGGCTCAGGGCCAGAATATCTTCAAAACAGCCTTCTACATCATAGCTCCCAGCAACAGGTTAGATCCTGCAGGGTTGGCCTTCTTTGGGTCCCATCAGGGGAGAGCCTTCTCTGTAGTTGCCCTGACTCTCTGGAATCAGCTACTTCCAGAGGTTCGCACTGCCCCCACCTTATTGGCCATCTGGAAAGCCATAAAGACCTGGCTTTTCCAGAAATCCTGGGACCATTGATCTTGGGGCGGGGTATTTACTAGCGAGGTCAGCCCATGAATGTATAGATGGCTGTAATTATTTTAAATTGAAATGTTTTTATATTGATCCATGTTTATTTCGGTTGTAAACCGCCCTGAGTCCTTAGGGAATTGGGCGGCATAAAAATATAATTTAAATAAGTAAGTAAGTAAGTAAGTAAGTAAGTAAGTAAGTAAGTAAGTAAGTAAGTACTATCTGTAACCCTATAGCTCCCAGTACAGGGAAACATATTCTTGAAGTTGTCTGTGTTGAGGTTCTGCTATGGGATAAAATGGGGGTCAATTGTATTGTATTAGCCAAGTCCCAAGTAGCAATACTACAGGCTCAGGAATTCTGGGAATTGAAGTCCACAGGTTGTAAAGCTGCCATAGTTACCCACCCCTGATTTAAGGGATATAATATCATATAGCTCCAAAGTTGTTCAATCTGAGAAAGATATTCAATTAATAGTGGAAAGATAAAAATATATTAAGATTATGAAGCCTGTGATTCTTCATACTGCACCCACCCACCCACACCCACACCTCCATGAGTGACAAAGAAATATGAACAAAATAAAGGTATAACTACAGGGAAAATTAATCTGCAAGTCTGAGGTCTGATTTACTTATATTCTCAGCAATTGGATTAAATTACCAAAATTGACCCTCAAAAACCAATAAGGCTTTGATTGTTATCTTTTAGTGTCTCAGGGAAAGTGGAAAAAAATAGGACAAAGTTAAAGCAACTTTCGGTTTAAAGCCATCTCATATAGTACTTCTATATAGAGAAACAGCTATAAACATTACTGAAAAGAAAAGCAACAGTCTTGTTACATTGCTTTGCTTTCTTTGCTTGGCTATGAAGGATTTCCTGGAAGACGGGAAATCTTCATAAACTGAATTTTTGTCTTCAAATGACCACAGGCAGGGTGGAGAGCTTTAAGAGCAGAAAATTCCACATTTTCAAAAAGACCACCCAAAAGGACCATCTGAATTTCACCATAGCTGGGAAAGTATGAAGTAAAAGAAGTATCCAATGTGTACAAGAAAATAAATAGCAGCCTGCTAACAAGAAAGAAATTAGCTTTCCTTTCCTTGTGCATGGCAAAATACATGCACAATCAACCACTGAAACTGGACAAAACATTAAGATTTGAGTGAATAAATCTGGCTCAGAAGAGTTTATAAGAAAAAATGCTGTATTCAAATCCTCGACACACCTGAAAATACCACAATAACTTCAACATGAATATTTTTAATGACTGATGAACACTGAAGGGCTGCAAAAAATTTACTACGACACTCTGGGCATGTCTTATTGTCTGGGTGTGGCTTGATGGTCATGCGACCGGGTAGGAGTGGCTTGTGGGCCATGTGACCAGGTGGAAGTGGCTAGATAATCATGTGACCAGGGAGTGGATTAAAGGTCATGAGACTGGGTGGGTGTGGCTTACCGACCAAGTTAAGTTTTCAAATAGGTGCTTGGACTCTTTTTCAGTTGATTAAGTTACATTATTTGAATAACCACAAAAATGACAAATGATAGACAGCATTATTTGTTGAGGAGCACAGTAACATTTTAAGGTTTTGTACTGAACCCACAAGGTTCAGTAGGATAACAGATTAGGCAAGTAGCTCAATTTTCTTTAATTGCTATAAAAGTGCAGTTCTAGATAATGATTAAAGCATTTATGGGTAAAATCATACTATTTAATTATTTCCTATTTTAAAAGTAATTAAGGATCATGCTAAGGTACTAGAGAAGGAAGGACAATTAAAAAAACTATTAAGTATTCAATAAATAGTGCATAAACATACTACCCCCACTGTGCCCCCCCCAGTGGGGGCAACAGCCCATCACTGCTGATGAACCAAGCAAGAGAAAAGTGACACCTGAGAAAATACACATGTCAGATCTTTGCTAAGCTTGGAATCAGCTAACAACTGTCTTTCTGCTGCAGCTTTTGGATGGAAATCACAATTTTAACTATAAAATAGAAAAACTAATGTACAGTATGTGCATACACACACACAAAGAAAGAGAAAGGAAAAATGAGAGCAGGATGCACATGATAGCATTTTGCCAAGACATTGGTTATGATCCAGAATGTCAAATCCACAAAAGCTGGGCTCTATATTATCAGTTCATGTAAGAAAAACAATTTTATTAGCTCATGGATATCTGTCTATATAAGTCACAGAAAACAGATACGGGTTATGAAACTAAATGCATTTTTAATCACGAACTACAAGGTTATCCACAGCACCATGGAATTAATCTAATTCTAGAAAGGAGAAAATCCCAATGGAAGCCCCCTCCCCATCCTTTTACGTCATAAATGCCAAATCAGAGCCTATTCATCTGATTATAATTAAGTCTGGTGTCAGTTGTCACTTATATGCAGTAGAAAGATATGGAAGAAAAGTACGCATAGAAAGTTATGGGAGCACACGTTTGTTTTCCCAGCCTACCCTACTTATACAAATACGAGGAGAACCAGAAGAGAAGAGAGTGGCCTGGGTGAGCAATATCGCTCTGCCAAAGAGCAGAGTAAAATATGAGCTGCCATTTATAGTAAATAACTAGACAACCTGAGACCCGTTGGGTCATTGTTTCAGAGATGTTTTCTTTTTTTTTAAATTAATCATTATTGAGTTTTATTAAGAATAAGACAAAAACAAAGACAAAGGAGGATCAATAATACATAGTAGTTAGCGTTCATATCAGGTAGCATCATAATTATATTAATATTATTGAAAAAAGAGGAAACAAAGGGGAAAAGAGAAAAGGAAAAATGAAAAAGGGGAAAAGAAAGAAAAAGAAGGGAAATAACGAAGAGAAGAGAGATAGCATAGGCGATAGAAGGGGAGAGAGTGAGAGAAGGGATGATTGAAAGCATAAAGGGATAAAGGGAAAAAGGGGGGAAATTAGAACAAGAGAGACTAGCCATTTGCGTAGTATCGCAGATGGATACGACGTCTGTTTCAATGGTGTATTTGGGATATTCTTTTTTTTATTCTTGTATTTATCAATCTTAATTTATATAGCTGCCCATCTGATACAACAAGCAATTCTTGGCTGCTTACAGGTAAAAATTGATAAATACTTCAAAATCATTATAATTATTAATTAGAACATCGAAAACCATAAAAAAACTGAGCTAATGTAAAAAGTAGATGAAGGGATGTTAACAACAGTGGAGATACCTCACTAGCTCAACTGTCTCCTGGAATCCTCAGGCCTGCTGACACAACCAAGTCTTGAAGGACCTTCAGAACCTCAAAATAGATTAAGCTAATCTAGTGCTTCTCAATTATTTTCTGTTACCACCACCATCCCCTGGAAGAAGAAAATATTTTGCACGCTCCCAACTCTCCGCCAGGATGATGGTTTGCAATATTCTGCACATTTTCACTGAAAAAGCTCAGCGTGATTGGGGTGCAATGTGTTTAAGGGATGCCTTAATTTATTTGGCTTCATGCTGTCTGCTGCCAACATTTTTAGACACAGTAAACATACTGGTCTTTCCTCGTCTCCCCCTGTAGTCACAGTGAAACCAAATGCTACATACACTTCCTCGTCATATTTCCTCGTCTTAACTTTCGAGAGACTTACATTTGTCTCATTATCTCCATCTCTCTCTTCTCCTTTCTTTTCATCCCTGTTAAATATTTTTTCCATGGTGTCTCTTAAGGGTTTGTTATCTGCACTTCATATCTCCTGCTCTGTGCTGTGTGCTATTGTTTGGTGCAAAAAAAAATCCTACCCCTGTGGCATAAAAAAGCACATTGCCCAGCACAAAAAAGCACACGCACATCCTGCCATTGCTCTGCCCAGGCGGGCCTGCCCCACTATTTGAGAAGCATTGGGCTAATCTGACCTCAGGAAGGGAGAAGATTCCGTAATGAGGGTGCCATCACAGAGGAGGCCGACTATCAAGGACCTGCTAAAGGCAGCTTTCTAGATGACAGAATCTATAACATCTGCTGGATCTAAATGGATGAGCAGATGAAATCAGGGAGAGGTAATGTCAAAAATAACCTAGTCCCATGCCGAAAAGGCTTTAAATGTTAACACCACCAGTTGGAACAAGTTGATAACTAATGCAACTTGTATAGAAACACATACAACTGCTCTCACTACTGCATTTTGCAGCAGGTGAAGTTTCACAATATTCTTCAATAGCAGTCTCATGCAAAGTTCATTGCAGTAGCCTACTGGAAGGTGACCAGGTCATGAGATATTACAACTATCTCATAAAATGTACTACCATACATCTTATAAGGTCATTCTACAACCAGAGGACTTCAAAACCCAAAGCTATTCAATCTTGCCAGGTTTCAGTTGAAACCTGTTGTACCCCATCCAGAGCCAGGTGGGCAAACATATTTTAACATATTAACTGTAACATTATAATTTATGGCAGAAGAACAGAATGCATTCCCACTTCCCTATGGACTACCAATGTTTTTAGACAATTTGTGACAGTGATAGAGACAATACTACAATCTAGGAGATTTTTTTATTTGGAGTTCATTGGAATGAGCTTGTCTACTCTAATGCAGAATGCAACTGCAAGAGCAGTCATGGGCTTACTTAGGTATGCCCATGTTTCACCAACACTCCGCAGTCTGCATTGGTTGCCGATCAATTTCCGGTCACAATTCAAAGTGTTGGTTATGACCTTTAAAGCCCTTCATGGCATTGGACCAGAATATCTCCGAGACAGCCTTCTGCCGCACGACTCCCAACGACCGATTAGGTCCCACAGAGTGGGCCTTCTCCGGGTCCCGTCAACTAAACAATGTCGGTTGGCGGGCCCCAGGGGAAGAGCCTTCTCTGTGGGGGCCCCGGCCCTCTGGAACCAACTCCCCCCAGAGATTAGAACTGCCCCTACTCTTCTTGCCTTCCGAAAGCTCCTTAAAACCCACCTTTGTCGTCAGGCATGGGGGAAATGAGACATCTCCCCTGGGCATATACAATTTATGAATGTATGTTTGTTTAGCAAATGGGGTTTTAAATATTTTAAACTACAATTTAGATTTGTGATGAATTGTTTTATTTTGCTGTGAGCCGCCCCGAGTCTGCGGAGAGGGGCGGCATACAAATCTAAATAATAAATAAATAAATAAATAAAATTTGTATTAACATGAGCTAAATTTTTGGCTCGTTCAATAAACCACAGCTAAAAATCCTGGGAAAATATTATGCATGTTTAATTGGCTAGTTAATTTAACCGATTAAATCATATAATTAAATGGCTCTCAAAGGTCTTTGGACAGACCTAATTTAGAAAATCCACTGCTACCACATTTCCAAGAGTTTCCTAACTAGTCTGTCTGTATAATGTAGAAAAACATAGTTCCTTCTGATGCAGTCTTTTCCCTGTTAAGACAGTTTGAATAAGCAGAAAGTCATTTCAATGGTTGGATCAAAATCTTGTTTCCTTAATTCAAGGAATTTGGATTTGCAACTACTGATTTGTATCCTACTCATAGATCAAAGGGCAGAAATGGGCTTCATTACACATAAGCTCCATCATTTTCTACCCTTTCAAATATTTGAGTGGGTATCTTTGACATAAATAAACATGTTGAAAAAAATGTCTTTAATATGTAAGTAATGTTATTCAACTTGTTTTTTAATGGTAAAATATCACTGAGGCCTTCAAGGTGGAAGGCTGGAGGTTTTGACATTCCTTTCATAGAAATCGTCAAGGTCTTCACACACACCGTTTCCTGTCCTGAGTTCTGGTATTAGTTTAGATAAGTGGTTGATTTTGCCACCACTTATCTTTGCAGATGGCCTCATCTGATGCATACCCCTAATCCTCTAACACTCTGTGCTGTTTTTCTGATGATTAAAATCTCAAAATACAAAAAATAACCTCTACTCTGCCACCTTCTGGCCACATAGTATAGTGACATGGTGATTAGAGGATCTGGCCCTACTTTCCATCTCATGAGCGACCTAGCAATCTCAAAGGGGAAACAAAATGAAATTTTATTTTAAAAAAGAAAATGAAAAATGTTTTAAAACCCTCTTTTAATCATTTTTTAATCTTAAATGCAAACCTGGTCACACACTGGTTTATCAAACAGTAAAAGCAGAAGAAAAAGGAGGAAGATTTCAAAGAAATTATAATGCTTTTTATAGACCACTGGTGGCAATCTGCTATAAGTGCGGTTTTCACTACCAAAATCCCTGAGAAGATAGCAGAGCGTTTTTAAACAATTATTAGAGACCACAAGAAATTCTAAATAGAATTTCCATCTTTATAAAAGCAGCCTGAGATTTGATTGAGAACTCAGATTAAACATTTCATTTTTCAGTTGGTACAGAGACATAGAAAACCTGAGATTTAGCATAACTCAGCATATAGAAATAAACAATCTGGCACAAATTTCTGGCTGGATGCCAAGAATCATTGATTGAGACGGACGGCTATAGAAATTGAATAAAATAAACAAATAAATGTTGTAGCTCTTTCTACAAAATCCAAAGATTCCTAAAATAATTATTCCTCTGCTTTTATTAGCTGCATTTCTCCAGCTTTTGGAAATTCCAATTAATTAATCAGAAGATGCTGAAAACAAAAAAACCCACCACTTTCTATTAATGTATGTCTATGGAATTCTGCCAGAGAGGTTTTTATTTTAATAAAACCAAGCCTCTTTAATAAAGAGGGGAAAAGAATCAGGCTAACTTCAGTATAAAAGTATATATGATGCACAAAAGTCTTTCACTTAGAGATGTGAATTGTGCCTCTGAATTTGTCATGCAGGCTACATACACAATACCACTTTTAGAGAATTTATCAAAATATAATGTCTTCTTGCCCTACTTTGCCTGTCATTTGCATTATAACAATAATTCTACAAGTTCCAATTTGCATTCCATTAAATCATACTATTTCATTTTTAGTCCAGCATATAATTCCAAGAATTCACAGCCACATGGCTACCACACAGCAAAAAGTTAACATGTTCATGTTCCACCCAGTTTCTCTACTCTGTATCAGAGATTTATTTATTTTTTGTGGCGGGGGGGGGGGGAGAATTAGTAAATATTTCACATTTTAAAACATAAGATTCAAAAATCACACAAGAAGATAACTGCAGTTTCAAGTCAACCATACTCATTAAAAGAAGCACATCTAAAATTAAGCATGTTCGGTAATAGTTTTCCCCAACTAATGCCCTCTGAAACCAAGTTAATGGCCTTTTAGGCTTCTTCCACGTGAATAGTTCACTTTTTAAGTACTAAGATTATTTATCTATTGATTGGTTGATTGATTGGACTTGTATGCCGCTCCTCTCTGTGGACTATATGTTATGGGGCCGGGTGGATTCCTCCCGAACCGGTAGTGACCCGCTGGTGATGTCATGGTTGATGCCATGGGTGCTATCATCTATTTTTGAAATTTTTTGTGACCCCCCCCACCCCCCACCCTCCACTTCTGTGGCTTGAAAAAGGGCCCTCACACCTGCCTCTGGGTCAATACTGACCTTTATTTCTTTCCCCCAAGCACAGCTGATCAGCTCCTCTGCTGTGTTTTGGGCTGAATCCTGCTACTAAGCATGCACGGAAACAAAATTGCACAAGGGGACACACACACACGTTTGTGAGTGTAGCATGGGCATGCAAAATGTAAACCAGTGGTGAAGGTGGAACCCACCCTTGTTGGGGGGGGGGGTCAGGATTTTAGAGATGCTTAGGTGGGGCATGGCCAAAAAAAGCTTGGGAATTGCTGGACTAGGGGGAATTGCTCTTACTTATATGCTTCTGATAAGAATGTCAGTGCAGACCCTCTTGTCAACATATCACTTCATGTTCCCTGCAGAACCATTCCCTAATTGGGAATTTGTGCATCTCTCCCAATTCAAACACTATGCCCTTGGCCAGCTTTCTCCACCAGACCTCCACAGTTTATTTTATTTATTATTTATTTATTTATTACTTAGATTTGTATGCCGCCCCTCTCCAAGTTGTGTTGAATGTGAAGAGTTTCATCTCTGGACTGTATTGAGAAATAATAAATTAAATGTCATTTAATTTCACTTACTTGGAGTGAAAATGCCCGTAGAGCTGGAATGGGAATTAAAGCAGCCATAAAGAATGCAGTAACATTGCTGATAGATGTAAGGGCCACACTTGCACCTGTGCGTTTCAGACATTCCCCTGTTCTATCCTGAAACATGTAGACATATATGGAATTAATTTGCAATTATGTAGTATGTAATCTATAAAATTACAGTGTAGTAGAGAAATAGATATTGAACAGAATTTACTGGCTAATCTAGTTAAAGATGCTGGATGGTTCAAAACAAATAAAAACAAATACAGTGTTCCATCGATTTTCGCGGGTTCGAACTTTGCAGAAAGTCTATACCACGGTTTTTCAAAAATATTAATTAAAAAATACTTTGCGGGTTTTTTCCCTATACCACGGTTTTTCCCACCCAATGATGTCATATGTCATCGCCAAACTTTCATCTGCCTTTAATAAATTTTTTTTTTAGTAAAATTTAATAAATAAACATGGTGAGTAATAATCTAAATGGTTGCTAAGGGAATGGAAAATTGCAATTTAGGGGTTTAAAGTGTTAAGGGAAGGTTTGTGATACTGTTCATAGCCAAAAATAGTGTATTTACTTCCGCATCTCTACTTCGGAAATTCAACTTTCGCGGGCAGTCTCGGAACGCATCCCCCGCGAAAAGCGAGGGAACACTGTATAACAAAAATAACCATAAGAACATCACAGCTTAAGGCCAAAATTAGCTATTTAGCAGCAACCTTGTGTATACTCTGTGTCCCACAAGTTTGGCAGAAGAGAACTAGTCATTTTTAATGATCAGCAAAGGGGCTTTTGTTTTGGGGGGGTTGGGCTTTTTTTTGGTGCGTGGACATATGGGCAGCAGTCATAATTTTTATGTCATAAACTGTTTGATAAAATTTGTCAAATTTCAATTTCATAGGAACCGTGAGTCACAGATTTTGGACACATTCTGTAAGTCAGTCCATTGGAAATATCTTGGTTTAAATTTTTATTTTTGTTTTTAATTTTTTATTCTCACCTTTATTACTTTATAAGTAACTCAAGGCAGGAGTTACTTATAATGTTCATAATGTTCCATCCTCTTCCTATTTTCCTCACAATGACAATCATGTGAGGTGGATTGAGTTGAGAAAGAGTGGCTAGCCCAAAAGTCACACTGTTTTGCCCAGTTAAAGGTTATAGAAATGAGAGTTTTAATAGTACAGTGGTACCTCTACTTACAAACTGAATTTGTTCCATGACCAGGTTCTTAAGTAGAAAAGTTTTTAAGAAGAAGCAATTTTTCCCATAGGAATCAATGTAAAAGCAAATAATGTGTGTGATTGGGAAAACCACAGGGAGGGTGGAGGCCCTGTTTCCTTCCAGGAGATTCCTAGAGAGGTCCCATGGAGGCTTCTCCCCGCCTTTTCCGGCCCTGTTTTCTCCGAGGAGATTCCTAGAGAGGCCCTACAGAGGCTTCCCCCCACCTTTTCTGGCCCTGCTTCCTCCCAGGAGAGAGGCCCTATGGAGGCTTTTCCCTGCCTTTTCCGGTTACAGTTTCGGAGGCTCGGGGTTTGTAAGTGGAAAATGGTTCTTGAGAAGAGGCAAAAAAATCTTGAACACCTGGTTCTTATCTAGAAAAGTTCATAAGTAGAGGTGTACTTAGGTAGAGATACCACTGTATACCATTCCAATGTACAATACAAATGGAAAACTAGGAGAGTTACTACAAACAAATTTCTTTTTAATTTCCAAAATAGACTATAGAAAAAGTGGCCTGATTTCAGAATGCAAAATAGAATGTCAGTTCTCAAAAAACTTGGGAGAATGATTGAGATTTCAATTCAATTTATCCAAATAACTGAATAATGTCTACTTTTGCAAATAATCACAAACTGACAACAAAATATAATCCATAATCAGCATTTCATTCCTCTAAAATAACATAATAATCGTAATATTTCCAGATTCTTCTGCAGGGGAAGGCATTAAGCAGATTAGATAGACAGACAGACAGACAGACAGACAGACAGACAGACAGACAGACAGACAGACGCACGCACGCAGATAATGCCAAACTGAGTTACTGGTTTTTGTCAAAAAAGTTTGAGAAAATTGGGAATGCCATTTGACCATCTGGTCATTTATATTGCTATTAGTTTACTCTAAATAGTTTTAAAATAAATAAACTGGAGCAACATAAAAAATTATGTATGTTGTCAGCTGCTAATTGAAAAACTAAATATAGATGTAGTGAGCGTGTTGAATGCTTAATGAAATGTAAGAAATATCTGCATTTACCTCAAATGGAATTCTCTTATTCTGCCCAGTTTCACTAAATGCATGTGCCAGAAGAAAGACATCATCGACCCCAACTCCAAGAGCAAGAAAGGGTAAAACCTGCATAAAAGGAGACAGCCAACAACAATAATTGGATAATTGGATAAAAATAATTGGATAAAAAAATCAAAATACCAGATTGCAGTTGAATCTTATGGGGGGGGAAATCAATTGTTATACCAATTGTGATTGGAACCCTAACAATAATACCTAAAGCACTTGCTCAATATCTGGAAACATTCAATTTTTCAATCCCGAACATACTAATTTTACTACTACTACTACTACTACTACTACTACTACTACTACTACTACCACTACTCATCATCATCATCATCATCATCATCCTCTACCCACCTGGCTTAATGCTACCTACATTCTTAGACCTTAACTTAATAATTAATAGGTCCTTGTTTAGGACTTTAATTACTAAGTTTAGTATTAATCTAATAATCGTAGACTATCAATCTGTCGATTACCCAGACATTATAATAATTTCCTGGAGAAAAGATTTTAGCCAATGGGGTCACGGTATGCATTTTCACAGCACATATGTTTGCACATCCTGCCTTTGGAAACAGGGCTTATTCAAGGACAATTTGAATTCCCCGGGTCACTGAAAATTTCAGCGCAGGTCTCGAATATTCAGCCTTTCCCTCTTTACTCTGCAGTGAACGACGAGTTCCTTTCAAAAATTTCAGTGAAAATTATAAAGCCCTTTTTGTCCCTGGTTTCCTCTGACATGCCGTGCCAAAATCTGCAATTTTGTTGTGCATGTGTGAAATGCAAATATACATCCCATAGAACCATATGCCATATTCAGAAATCTCCTGGGTTTAAATAAACACAGCTATGACTGCTTTTAGGTAAACATATTAATTCAAGTCCATCCTCCTCCCCCATGAATACACAGCCCTCAATAGAAGACCCTGCACTCCTATCATCTTGCAAACGGTTTGTTTCAATACCTGAGTTGTGGCAGCGTTAAAGGAAATCCCAATCAAGGAACACAGTCCCAATCCGGCAGCTACCGAGAGCGCAACCAGCAAGACTCCCGCCAGACCCACAGCACCCTGGGATTTAGCGCAGTCCCACCTCAGCATGGTTAAGCAGGCGTAGGCAAGCTGCAAGCAGAACAAAAGAACATTTTTTCCCCCTCCAAACGAGGCCTGACATTAGAGAAAGCCAGTTTTATGTTTCCTTTTCCTGACCAAAAATTTCAACAACAAAATATAAACTTTAATGGAACACAGATATCGGAAGGCACAACTCAGCAGTGAGATAGAGCAATGGCTTTGCTTGTCTGATCCTGTCATTAGGCCTGAATCCCACCTCCACACATCTCAAACAGACATCTCTCCGGCTCTGTAACAATTTAAGAGGAAACCACAAAGAACAACCCCGTGGCCCCATCCCAAGCCAACTTTGTGCTAACGCTAATGAGCTGCAGATCTTCCATGGACCGGAGACATAAGTGAGCAAGTGGCATAAAAATGCAGATTTTAAGGCTGTTAAAAACATTGTAAGGATGATTTGTATGACAGCTTAAAATAAAAGACTCATGCAGTGGTATGTCATGAATTACAGATTTCTCCAGCCTGGCCACCTTTCCAGATCTGGCTGGCCTGAACTTGAAGAAAACAGAGGAAGTATTAAATGACTATTAAACCTATATTTACCATTAACAGATAGCCGCTAGCAACTCGGATGACGCTGACGTCAGAAAAAGACTTTAGGATGTCCTCCAGAGTCGTCGTCGTAAAGGAAAGTACCTTCTGAGTAGAGTTTTGCGCAAGACTTTGATGAGCAACCTTTGAAAACAAGACAGGAGTTGTAATTCCTCGGAGAGGGGAGGCATATAAATCCAATAAATAAATAAATATGCAGTGATGCCTCGTCTTACAAACGCCTCGTCATACAAACTTTTCGAGATACAAACCTGGGATTTAAGATTTTTTTGCCTCTTCTTACAAACTATTTTCACCTTACAAACCCACCGCTGCAGCTGGGATGCCCCGCCTCCGGACTTCCGTTGCCAGCGAAGCACCCGTTTTTGTGCTGCTGGGATTCCCCTGAGACTCCCCTCCATGGGAAGCCCCACCTCCGGACTTCCATGTTTTTGTGATGCTGCAGGGCAATCACAGCAGGGGAATCACAGCAGCGCAAAAATGGGCGCTTCGCTGGCAATGGAAGTCCGGAGGTGGGGTTTCCCAGTGAGAGGAGCCTCAGTGAAATCGCAGCATCGCAAAAACACGGAAGTCCGGAGGTGGGGTTTCCCATGGAGGGGAGCCTCAGAGGAATCACAGCAGCACAAAAATGGGTGCTTAGGCTGGCAAAAGGGGTGAATTTTGGGCTTGCACGCATTAATCGCTTTTCCATTGATTCCTATGAGAAACATTGTTTTGTCTTACAAACTTTTCACCTTAAGAACCTCATCCCGGAACCAATTAAGTTTATAAAACAAGGTATCACTGTATATATAAAATTACAGAAAGGAAGTCAACACGACATACAGGTGGTCCTCGACTTACAACAGTTCATTTAGTGACCGTTCAAACTTACAACAGCGCTGAAAAAACCGACTTAAGGACCATTTTCCATACTCACAACCACTGCAGCATCCCACAATCAAAATTCAGACTCTTGGCAGTTGACTCATATTTATGACGGTTGCAGTGTCCCATGGGGTCACATGATCCCATTTTGGCAAGCAAAGTCAATGGGGAATGCAGATTCACTTCACAACCATGTTACTAACTCAGCAAATGCCATGATTCACTTAACAACTGTGGCAAGAAAAGTCGTAACGTGGGGCAAACTCACTTAGCAAATGTTGGGCCTAATTGTAGTTGTAACTCGAGGACTATCTGTATTTCTGGAGCAGCTTTCTGTCCTCGCTTTATCTGTCCCTCTCCCTTCTCACTCACACACAGGCGCTCTCATCTACAAACACCACAGTTGCATCCTTCAGATCGTGCAGAACGCGGCCGCGAGAGCCATTGTGGGGCTTCCTAGATTTCCCCACGTTTCTACAACACTCCGTGGCCTGCATTGGCTGCCGATCAGTTTCCGGTCACAATTCAAAGTGTTGGTTATGACCTTTAAAGCCCTACATGGCATTGGACCAGAGTACCTCCGGAACCGCCTGCTACCGCACGAATCCCAGCAACCGATAAGGTCCCACAGAGTTGGCCTTCTCCGGGTGCCGTCGACTAAACAATGTCGTCTGGCGGACCCCAGGGGAAGAGCTTTCTCTGTGGTGGCCCTGGCCCTCTGGAATCAAGTCCCCCCAGAGATTATAACTGCTCCCACCCTTGTCTTTCGTAAACTACTCAAGACCCACCTTTACCACCAGGCATGGGGGACTTGAGACATATTTCCCCCAGGCTCTTCATATTTTATGTTTGGTATGTGTGTGTTGTCTGGTTTTTAATATGATGGGCTTTTATATATTTCTTTTTAATATTAGATTTGTTTCACTATAATATTGTTTTTATCATCGTTGTGAGCCGCCCTGAATCTTCGGAGAGGGGCGGCATACAAATCTAATAAATTGAATTGAATTGCATTGAATCCTTGACCCTTTGTTAACATAATTGCCATACTCAATGCAGAGCCACAGCAGGCTGCTACAGATCAAATGAGAAGGTACACCTTTGAAAGAGAGGGAAATGGCCATTTATTTAAAATAGTGAAACTGAAGAAGGCTCACAGCTCACTCGGCCCCTCCTGCACCCTTTTCTGCATTCCATCTAGAAGCCTACAACTGACTTGTTGTTACACCCAATCTAAAAACAACAAATTCTTAAGAGGAGCCCTCTCTTTTTTCATTGGCTGGACACTTCAAAGAGGTCACAAGCAGCTCAGCAAAGGTCAATGCCTGGGAAACAAAGGCCAGATAATGTCACATGGCCTCACCAAGGGGACTGCAGCTGTAAACAGATTCTGTGGCGGGCTAATGTTTTCCAGACACCTTTGGTGAGAGGGGGGGGGCAGAAGAATCATCCTCACCAAATGCTCACTTTTTCGCTTTGGCAGCCCAGAGTCAGATTGGCAGCTCAAGACAATGAGCTTTAAACTCTATGCATTCTTACAAAAGCACATTTCTCTTTCATTTTCCCAACAAAATTATCCAATTTTATATTTTGCATTTATCTTTTATCATTCTGTCCAAATCTATCTACCTAAATTTACTTTTGTATTCCAATCAATTGTACCTGTTTCCCCATATTTTATAAAATTCTGTTTCCATATGTATTTTATATTTATCAAATACCAACAGATTTATCAAGATTCATCAAATCTTGCTGCGGGGTGGCATATTTTCTAAATCATCTTCTTCTCCTCTTCCTCCTCCTTCTCTTCTTCTTCTTCTTCCTCTTCCTCCTGTTCTTCTTCTTCTTCTCTTCCTCCTCCTCCTCTTCTTCTTCTTCCAAGTTCTTAGTCAGTCAGTCCTAAGTACAATCTCCCAGAATGTTGGATTTCCACTTGCCTCTTTTCTTTCCAGCTGGGAATGACAGGGGTTGAGTTCCAACACATAGTAGTATCTCGTTTCTAGCTTGGATAGAAGACTGACCAAAATGGAAGAGTATGCCAATCCTAACAAGATTCACTACCTCAAGGGACATCCCTGAGCGACTGCAGCCAGACCTAGTAGGGTTTACAATGAAAGAAAGAAATCGCTCTCCAATTGAATGTCCATTTTACCTCAACATACATCCTCTGCCATGCTTCCAGGATCGCAGCTGCCTTGTCCTCATTCCAGTTGATGTGCGAAACGTAGTCATAACCCTTGAAGTGCTCATACATTTGCTTTGGAGTCATTAGCTGAAACATGGTCTGTAGAGCGTGAGCACTGCAAGACAGAATTAGGGGTTTAGAAGGAGAAAGGGACAACCAAAAAAACCCTCCCCCACCTCTCCAAAAAGAAAACCTAGTTTCACTGCACATTGTCACCAGATGCACAATCTTCACTTATGGAATGGGAATTATCTTTGCTGGATTTTTTTGAAGGGCTATTCTTACGGGCAGCAGAAGAGCAGAGTGATTAATGGTTGAACTGAGCAGAAAGCCATTTTTTCCAATATTTTTTTTAATACATTTTATTTGACTAAGAACCATTTATGGCATTGTTTAAATTGGAGGGGAAAATCTAAGTTATAAACTCTGTGTGTGTGTGTGTGTGTGTGTGTGTGTGTGTGTGTGTGTGTCTGTGTGTGTTTTCAAGCCTGGCAACTTTAAGGCCTGTAGACTTCAACACCCAGAAACTGGAAAATTTTGGTAGTTAAAGTCTGCAGGTCTTAAAGTTGTCAAGGTCAGACATTCCCGTTATAAAACCTCTACCTTCTTATATCTGGCTAAATGGAGCTGATTTCATCATAAGGAAATATAAGACTGATGAAGAGACCCTGGAATATAGAAAGTCTATGAGCTACCACCCAGTTTCTCTCTAAAAGGGCTGATCTGATTCAGTATTCTGATGTCCAATCTCGCTGTATAAATTAAATAAGACACCATTCACAAAGTAAAAAGCCCTAAAGAAGAGATGATGAGGATGATGATAATAATAATAATAATAATATAATAATAATAATAATAATAATAATAATAATAATAATAATTTATTAGATTTGTATGCTGCCCCTCTCTAAAGTCTTGGAGCGGTTCACAACAATGCTTTGGTTGGCAAACAATCTGAAGAAAATGGAAGTCTTAAAGTGAACTCCCCCGCCCACATGCGCAGGGGGCGCGGGAGTTGCATGTGCACGTGTGGGGCATTGGGAGGGTTTGCAAGTGCATTGCATTATGGGTGCACAGACATACGCGCGCTTTCGGCACGCAACAACACAAAGATTAGCCATCATCACTGGGCTAGGTTGATACAAGAATCAAAAACAGTGGTTCCCAACCTTTTTTTGCCCATGCCACACCTAAGCATCTGTAAAATCCTTATGCCCCCCCCCGACATATTCAAAAAGTGAACTCCTACTCATGGGGAGGAAGCCTAAAAAGACCATGAACTTGGTTTAAACAGGGTTCCAATTGCCCCCCTGCGGGGAGTGGGTCCCACATTGGGAACCAGGAGTCTAAACCAAAACTGTCCAAACCATAGTGCAGCCTAGAGAATGTGCAGACCCAAATCAGGATGTCCCAGGCAAGAATTACCGGCAGTGATGGGCTCCTATGGGTATGGTCAGGTACGCAGTACCGGTAAAAAAAAATTGGATTTTTTTTCCTATAGCAGTAAATGAGGTTGAATGTGTATAATTTTAGAAGAGCTGTGCGTGCATGTGTGTGTATATATACACATACAGTTTATATAGTACATAAAGTATATTTTTGTGTGCCTGTATGTAATATGTGTGTACACATATGGCATATAGACATAGAATTAAATAGTATATTTTGGATGTTCAGTAATAGTAAATAGGTAGGGAAATTGTATCTCTTTGAGGCGAGAGGCCAGGCACCCCGAAACCGAACCCTTGACGTGAGTTACGTCAAGTTGGCCACCTTTAAGCCAGTCACATAATCTTTAAGACCCCTCCCAGTCACATGATCGTCAAGCCACTCCCACCTGGTCACATGGCCAGCAAGCCACACTCATAAAATAAGCCACGCCCACAGTGTGGTAGTAAAACTTTTTGTAGCCCTTCACTGATTACTGGATTATGAGTGCTTACCTGACAAGTTTCCCAGTATCATTTTTAACAGTGCCACCAATTATCAGTTCTTCTTGCCAATGCATGTATTTCTTTGACAGCCCGTAGCATCCACCGCTTAAAGCAAGGGCGACATCAAGAGGCTGAAAATATTTTTTAAAACAAAAAGGTGTTACAGAATCAAAGACAGGAAAGTTCACATTTTTGGAGGATCACTGATATACCACTTTAGACACCCCCTGAAGGTAAATCCTGCAAATCCTACTCTGGTTGCAAACTCTGAATGGGGTGGGGAAAGAGCAAGAATGTTCTCCGTGGAAGTATTTTAATGCTACCAGGATTGATTCTGGCAGATGTAGCTTTGACTTTTCTCTCAGGTTGGTAGCTGACATTTTTATCTTTTTCCTTGTGGTTTTACCTCTAAGTGGAAAGAAGTAGCTAGCTGCCTTAGGTACTAGATTTTGGTTGTCATGAAAAACTAGCAAATACTGATTTAGTCTATTCTTGTACTTTTTATTGCCAAGGATGCAGTATTTGAGGGATTTTTTGATTCATGTGGCAAAACATCATGATTATTTGGGGTAACTGCAGTCTGCATGAAAGGAAGCCATTTATTTTTCTAGCTTAGGTAGCAAATAAAGTTCAGCTGTCATGTGTTGTCCCTGGAAAACTTATTAAGTGACAGCAATAACAACAACAAATACAGAGAAACAAGAGACAGAAAAGGAAATTTCATCCCAGCAACACAGTAAAATCTTTAGAGAAGTCACTCGTATCCTGTCTACGTCCTCTCTACCACTAACTCCAAACTATGGACATTTTGAATTTTTCTATTTTGCTTTGACAATAAAGTTTTTACAAAGATAAATAATACAGTATACCCATCTTTAGAAATAACTATAGCATAGTCCACTAAATATTTCAGCAAAGAAAAAGGGCCTGTACTTCAATTTGAGTGTCTAATTTCTCATAATATAAATCTAGATGGTAGAATACATATTTGTTTTATTAAGAAAATATAGCTGCTCATCTTATATGCAATAATTCTAGGTGGCCTACAACAACAACAATAGAATCATATCATAAACAATTTTTAGAAAATGAATTTTAAAAAACCAGTGCTTGGTATTCTAAAGCAACACCCCTCAATACTTCAGCCTCCCTCAATTTCAATGTTTGGAGGAATTTTAAAAGCCAGAATAAGGTTTAAATGACCTCAAATAAAATGCAAGTATGCCAATTTCAGATATTAGTATTTGTATCCTGAAATTAAAAAGATGCTCTTTTTGAAAATTATAAAATTAACTACAAAAGTTTCCATTATTTGATACTACAACATGAGGACCCAGATGTTGGGGGCAATAAGATGACACTGTAAACAGCTTAGAGGGCTGTAAAGCACTGTGAAGTGATATATAAATCTTGGTGCTATTGTTATTGCTATTTGTATGTAGAACCTAATTGGTAGCAATTTGTTCAGTTACATGTATCATTTAATGATGATGAGTGTTTAGTGGCTTTGCAAATCTAACTGCATTAATATTCCAATATCCCTTTCTCTGCAGTTCAAAATTTAGAATACAGTGAACCCTCGAGTTTCGCGTCCTCAAGCATCGCGAAAGGGCTATTTCGCGAGTTTTAAACCCAGAAGTAAACTCCACCATCTGCGCATGTGTGCGTAGATGGTGGAGTTCCCCAGCTGGGAAGCTGGGCGGCTTCCCTGGGTCTTTCCCCTCTTGCCCCGTAAGACCCCAGCGGCGGCGCGAGCAACGGCGTGGGCGGGCGGGCGGCACGCGCGGGGACACTCCAGCTCCGCTGCCCAGCTGGGGAGCGGAGCTGGGGTTTCCCCAAGCGCGCGCGCGCGTTGCTGGGGCCGCTCCCCAGCTGGGGAGCGGAGCCGGGGTTTCTCCAAGCGCGCGCGCGTTGCTGGGGCCGCTCCCCAGCTGGGGAGCGGATCTGGGGTTTCCCCAAGCGCGCGCGCGTTGCTGGGGCCGCTTCCCAGCTGGGGAGCGGAGCCGGGGTTTCTCCAAGCGCGCGCGCGTTGCTGGGGCCGCTCCCCAGCTGGGAAGCGGCCCCAGCAACGCGCGCGCGCTTGGAGAAACCCCAGATCCGCTCCCCAGCTGGGGAGCAGCCCCAGCAACGCGCGCGCGCTTGGGGAAACCCCGGCTCCGCTCCCCAGCTGGGAAGCGGCCCCAGCAACGCGCGCGCGCTTGGAGAAACCCCAGATCCGCTCCCCAGCTGGGAAGCGGCCCCAGCAACTCGCGCGCGCTTGGGGAAACCCCAGATCCGCTCCCCAGCTGGGGAGCGGCCCCAGCAACGCGCACGCGCTCCCCAGCAACGCGCTGCGGGCGGCGGTGGAAGTAAAAACACCATCTGCACATGCGCAGATGGTGTTTTTACTTCCGCACCGCTACTTCGCGAAAAATCGATCATCGCTTGGGGTCCTGGAACGGAACCCTCGCGATGATCGAGGGTTCACTGTATAATACTATTTTGAAGTTCATTTCAAAGCTATTGTTTGTTCTTAAATCCTTGAAGTTTGTTTGCTCAATTAGGACTCTTGGTCTTGAGTTCCTGCTAAGTAAGCCGTACAAATGGTTACACTTTCCTTATGATTGCCTTATTTTTTTTCTGTTAGCAAAACAATTCAAGTCAGTGTAACAAACCATCATTTTATCAATTCTGAACTTAAGGCTGTATCTTGCATCTTGCTCAAATACTGCTATCCTGAACCTGCATCATATTGTTAACAATGATTTTAGGATGTGGAATTACAATCTGCTTTTTCAATACACTTTTTTTCTCATTTGGCTGAAAAAGGAAGGATCAACTTACTTTGGTTGAATTTTTGTTGGGGGCAGTTATAGGACAGTCGGGGTCATCAGGGTTTAAGCAAGGTCGATCCATATACCCATGGCCAACCTCTGCCTTATTCAGCATCTCCTCCCAGGTATCTACTTGGGAATTAAACTTCTTCAGCTCTTCTAAGAATTCTAAGGGGTCAAAGTTGGTCCATTGCAACTGGGGTTTTCCTCTGTCCCACGAAGAGAAAAATGAAAAGATTATCAAAAGTTGCCAGACTTTTGAAAATATTTATTTACCATTTCCCCACTCCTACTCACATGCATTTGTTAAAAAACAAGATTTACTGAAATGTGCATAAGAGTATTTGCCACAAGATTTGTCTTTTGGAAAAATGTTGCTGAAAATTCTTATCTTAAAGCTGTTTTTCATCCACAAAATGTCTTCTTTATATCAGTATCTGAACTAGCATTTTAACTACAGTGAAATTTTAGACGAATAATTTATTAACTAAATGACTCAGAAAAAATAAGGAATTCAGCAGCCACAAAGAAAAAAACTACTGTGTTCTTTCAGACCTGGTAACCTTTTAAAAACCGCCTGAGCCTCTGCTGCTATTTTTTTTCATTTCCACTTTTGATTTTGTGATGTTGCCAGACCATAAAGGCTTTTGCCTGACTTTTTTTCTGGTTCAGACTACTGTATCTGCTTATCCAGGCTTAAGATATTATTCAGACTCTCCCAACCAGAAAACGCAAACTCCTTCATTGTCCCGTTTTAAAAACTCCACACTGAAAGTTAAGCGATAGCCATTGCATGTTGCCTTTACAAAGACAGACAAACAAGGGCAAACCACATAAATAAGCTATGCAATTAACCTAAATGAATTTAAACGTTTTAAAATACAGAACCGGTTGAAAGTAACAATATCCAAAAGATATTGTTCAGATCACTATAAGGTCTAATAAAGAAAACATAGTTTCTGCTCACATTCTCTATTACGGGGTTAATTGAAAGAAGCAATTTTAATATTTTTATTTTAAGCCTATTGTTAGTCTACCTGCTGCCATCATATTTTTATTGTGTGTTTTATTTCCGCAAATACAATAGCAAATAACCATTATATAACAGTGAGAATGTTGCCTTTGGGAAATGAAAAAAACTATGAGGTTATTTGGGACCCTTGTCCTTTCTCTCATAAGCGTAAGTATAGTATAAACATTTAAAAAATAAATATTCAAATTATTGATTCTTTTTGTAGTCCCAAGATTCTGCCCCAAATTTGGTGACAAAACAATGAATAATGGGTAGAATGTTTGCTCTAATTTTGAGTGATAAAATAAAAACGTTCTGAGAAGATATTCTAGTTCCTCTTAAATAAAAATATTTAAGCCAGAAAATTGAAAATAATAATCAATAATTCAATCCAATCCCTTGAAAATGTCACAGCAATTATCAGATTTCTCCATAGCTTAAAGCAGGAGTTTCCAACCTTGACAACTTTGACACATGTAGACTTCAACTCACAGAATTCTTCCAATTCTCGGAATTCAGTCATGAATTGCATGCACAATATATTTATGATACATTTTGATGCAATCATGGGTTCTGCAGGATTTCTGCATTATGCAATGGGATTTGCTTTTTTGTGGAGAGCTGTAACCAAGCTGTAGCCAAGTTCACTGAAATGTTTTCCCAATGGATCAGTGGCTCCCATGTCTGTAGTGGGTTTCACTTACCTTTACTACCAATTTGGGAATGCGCTCTACGCATGCACAGAAGCATTCTATATGCGCACAAAATGTTTGTGCTCATATACAATGCTTCTGTGCATGCGCAGAGTGTTTTTGATGACACCCAGATGGATGGTAGCCTCCTGCCGCCACTTCTACTGGCTCCCATGAACTGGTAGCAACCCACCACTGGCCTATGCCTCACAGGCAGGCAATTTGGTTTTTAATGGGGGCAATTTGAAAATGAGCTATTAACTGAATTTTTGAAAGCCCATGAATTCTTCTTATATATGTGTGATGAAACATGTGTGTTTCATTTACTTACTATTGTCTTTGTTAAAGTTCATTTCCTAGGGCAGTGATAGCAAACCTATGGCACGGGTGCCACAGGTGGCACACGGAGCCATATCAGCTGGCACGCAAGCCACTGCCCTAACTCAGCTCCAATGTGCATATGTGTGTTGGCAAGCTGATTTTTGCCTCGCATTTTTGGCTTCCAGAGAGCCTCCGGGGGGATGGGATAGGGCGTTTCTGTCCTCCCCTGGCTCCAGGGAAGCCTCTGGAGCCTGGGGAGGGCAAAACACGAGCCTACTGGGCCCACCGGAAGTTGGCAAACAGGCTGTTTCCGGACTCCAGAAGGCCTCCGGGCGGCATGCGAAGCTGTTTTTGCCCCCCCCCCAGACATTGAATTATGGGTGTGGGCACTCGCACATGCACGATAGTGTAGACCCATGCTCTTTCAGTACCAAGGAAAAAATGGTTCACCATCACTGTCCTAGGGCTTGGTCTGAAAAGGAGATCCCAGCTGGGGGGAGGAGGGAGCAACTGCCAGCCAATCAGATGTGTTCTCTCTAAGGATCATGGGACTGGCAGAGTCTCTCTTTCTCTCTCTCTCTCCCTCCCTCCCTCCATCTATTTATCTATCTTTCCTGTGGGCTTTGCTGTTGGATAGTTGTAGGAAGAGCTGCTCTGTGGGGAGACAGAGTGGATGGCTGCTTGGGGAAGCCCAGCAGTGAGGATACAAAACCAGGACCCAAGTTTAAATAAGAAATTGTTAGATTGTGCAGAGATGGACATGATGTCAAAAAAAATTAGAAGGGAAAGAAGATTCAAAATATTATAAGATATGGGGAAATTTTTATGATTGGCTAGAAGAAAGGACTATGATAAAATAAATAAATTATAAATTTTCAAAAGACAGATTTTTTTAAAAAGGCAAAAGCAACGCAAAGCAATATGTTAACAAAATAATAACAAGTTATGAGGAAAAATTCTCTAAAAGAGTGGGGAAATTACTTTTCCCAAATGTTTTGTTTATATGTTTTCTTTTGTTTTCTGTTATGTTTATTTGTCTGTCTGTTTGTTTGTTTGTTTTTATTTACTTGTACTTATTTTGTTTGCAATGTCTTTGTATATATAAAAATATAAAAAATAAAATAAAATAAATTTAAAAAAGAAATTGTTAGATTTACAGTCATTTTTAATTTGTGTTTTGCCAGGCCATGTTTTACAAGACTTTTCCTTTTAGAGCAATCTGGGGATAGGCCTCTCTGTGCGCAAGCGAGCTGTTGTCCCACTAAGCTCCAGCATGCATGAGCATGCACTTCCTGTCAGTCAGCTGATTTTGGGGCATCTGCCATGCATGCGTAGAGGGTGTGTGTGCATGCAGGACATGTGTTGCACATGTATGTGTGGGGATGGGGGCTGTGCCCCCGCGAACCATTTTTTGGTTCAGGGAGGCTGCAGGGAGGCCTGCTAGGCCTAAAACAGGGTGAAGGTGTCATGGACACAACTGGGGGAAGTGCGGGGGGTTGCTTACGCAAGCACGGGGGGGGGGAACATGGGGGTCATGCACGTCCATGCGTGGGGTGTGGAGTGTGCAGGGGTGTCATGTGCATTAATTTAATTTAATTTAATTTAATTTAATTTAATTTAATTTAATTTAATTTAATTTAATTTAATTTAATTTAATTTAATTTAATTTAATTTAATTTAATTTAATTTAATTTAATTTAATTTATTTAATTTAATTTAATTTAATTTAATTTAATTTAATTTAATTTAATTTAATTTAATTTAATTTAATTTAATTTAATTTAATTTAATTTATTTGTATGCCGCCCCTCTCCGTAGACTCGGGGCAGCTCATAGCAATAATAAGAACAATATACGGTAACAAATCTAATAATTAAAAAACTAAAAAACACATGTGCCTGTAGTCGCGCACACACACATTTTTGGCTCACAACGAGAAAAAGGTTAGCCATCACCGAGGTAGGGGGAAATGTCAACAAATCAAGATGGCAGCTGCAGCAGTGCGATCAATGTCCCGTCCTTTGCATGTATTGTGACATGCATGTAAAATGTGATCCAACCTCAATCAGATTATTGTGGCTGCCATCTTGATTTTGTTTATTCGTTTATTTGTTTTACAACCCCAAACTTCAACGCATGCCCATTCCAAAATCCAAATTAAATCACGGATAGTGATAGAATTCCCTGAGAATAAAACTGAAGTAACTTATGTTTGGCTCACATCTGTTGTTCATGTTGATCCCGATGGAATGATCAGGTTATTCCTAAAGCTAAACTCATACACGGGGCACCTGCGAGGAAGCAACATCTGTGTGGCGATACACTTTGAAGGGAAGCTAAAAATAATAAGCTGCTAGTCCTACAGGAAATTGCTGCACCTATACTGGTTCACATGTCAATTCTCCTATGTATTTGCTTTCAAAACAGATAACTTAATTGTATGGGATATTAATTTTGTAATTAAACATCTCCTTTAAAGAGAAAAGCAAGCAAAATAGATATTGAATCTCTATGCATATTTGCCTGGAAGGCCTCACGTTTTGTGTTCAACGTGAGAATAAACTGTAGTTAAGTGAAGCCCCATTAAACTGGTAAAACGAATGAGAAAGCAACACACATTACTCACGGTAGATACGCAGTCCCAGATTGTAACTTTGCACCTTCCCAGAAGCAGTCCAGTGGTGTGATAATTAAACAAGGGTAAAGGTGTTCTATAATCTGTAAAAGAGAGAGAGAAAAAACCCTCCTCAAAATATTGTTGTACGTCTACAGAAATGTACATAAAAATGCATGACGGCCAATTTGCTCTAGGCACCAGGCTAGAAAGCAGGAGACCCTGAGTTCAAATCATGTCTTAGTCATGAAAGCCAACTGGGTGATTTGGTCATGCTCTTTCAGCCCAACTCACCTCATAGGATTTTTGGGGAGAAAATATGAGGAGGACAATGTGTTTGTTTGTTTGTTTGTTTGTTTGTTTGTTTGTTTGATTGATTTGTATGCTGCCCCTCTCCGCAGACTCGGGGCGGCTCACAGCAACAATAAAACAATGTACAACAAATCTAATAATTTAAAAAACAGTGAAAAGCCCTTATTAAAAGCAAACATACACACAAACATACCATGCATAAACTGTATAGGCCCGGGGGAGATGTCTCAATTCCCCCATGCCTGACGGCAGAGGTGGGTTTTAAGGAGTTTACGAAAGGCAAGAAGGGTGAGGGCAGTTCTAATCTCTGGGGGGAGCTGGTTCCAGAGGGTCGGGGCTGCCACAGAGAAGGCTCTTCCCCTGGGTCCCGCCAAATGACATTGTTTAGTCATCGGGACCCGGAGAAGGCCAACTCTGTGGGACCTAACCGGTCGCTGGGATTCGTGCGGCAGAAGGCGGTCCTCATGTTTACTGTCTTGAGTTATTTATAAAAAATAATAAAAGGCAGGTTATAAATAAATAAAAATAAAATAAATACATTGTCTTTACCTTGTCCATATAACCTGTTTCTGTGATGGGTTCCCCTGATTTGTGACATAAGTGTTCCAATTTCCATTGTCTGTGGAAAATGAAGAGCAAAATTACATTAACAAATGGTCGTAAATTGAGGATTATCCGTATTTTCAAACTTTCTTTTTTGCCATTCTTAGGCTATACTGTCATTTGAATTAAAATAGTTTATCTGTGTGGGTATAATCTTCTCATGACAGCAATAATAGTTAGGTTTTGGTGGCCTTTTAGCCTCCAGCATTGAGGATCCTTCATGATTCTGACCATGCAATTCATTTCTCTCAGAAACCACCGGGCAAGATTAATGGAAATTAAATTTGCAATATTGTAGGTCAGGCTTTCCCAAACTGGTACGTTCCAGATGTGAGCTACATCTCATGTCTGCTAAAGAGCATAGAACTCTGGCACATCTGGAAGATATTATGCCGCAGAAGGATGCTGTAGAGAAAATGCCCATTCTCTTTACCGCTTGGTGAATGCAACGGAGGCCCCGCTGCGTTGAATCCTTCCAGTATGTCAGAGAAAATTTATGCTGAGCGTTTATCTACATTGGATCAAAAACATTTCTGTACTTTGCAAAACAAACTCACTGTAAGATCCCTTCAAGATAAGTTGAAATTTGTGTTTTAATACTAGCTTAAACCATTGTTTAATATTACTGACTCTCAAAACAGGGACCTGTTTATACTAGATATGTCAGCAACACCATCCGAAGTTATTCTTTGAATATGTTTTATGACAAAAAGAAATGTTTATTTTTTTTAAGTTAATAGCAGAAGCACAATGGTTTCGGACAATGTAAACTATGATGAACATCTAGAGATGTGGCTAAATCAAGATTTTCCCCAGCTCCCACAAGAAACAGGGTTTAAGGGTTAAATAAGGATTCAGGAGGGAAGTGTTTTTAATAGGAAAGTGAACACAAGAACAAGGGGACAGAATCTGAAGTTAGTTGGGGGAAAGATCAAAAGCAACATGAGAAAATATTATTTTACTGAAAGAGTAGTAGATCCTTTTAACAAACTTCCAGCAGTCGTGGTTGGTAAATCCACAGTAACTGAATTTAAACATGACTGGGATAAACATATATCCACCCTAAGATAAAATACAGGAAATAGTATAAGGGCAGACTAGATGGACCATGAGGTCTTTTTCTGCCGCCAGTCTTCTCTGTTTCTACGTTTCTATGGGTCAGATGCAGTGGGGCGCAACAAAATCAGGTTTGTAGCTGAAATGTGGAGCCAGGGTGGCACAGCAGGTAGAGTTCTGTACTGCAGGCCACTGAAGCTGACTGTAGATCTGTGGATCAGCGGTTCAAATCTCATCACCGGCTCAAGGTTGACTCAGCCTTCCATCCTTCTGAGGTGGGTAAAATGAGGACCCAGATTGTGGGGGCAATATGTTGGCTCTGTTAAAAAGTGCTATTGCTAACAGGTTGTAAGCCGCCCTGAGGTCTAAGGAGAAGGGTGGCATAAAAATCGAATGAATGAACGAATGAATGAATGAATAAATCATATGAAAGCTTCCATATTGGCATTTTTTTACCTGCCCCTGAACTGGAAAACGAAGGCTGAAACAGGCCAACAGTGTAGGTAATTCTCGACTTAACAACAGTTCATTTAGTGACCGCTCAAAGTTACAACGGCACTTAAAAAAATAACTTATGACTGTTTTTCACACTTTCGACTGTTGTAGTATCACTATGGTCACGTGATCAAAATTCAGATTCTTGGCAATTATTATTGTTATTATTTATTAGATTTGTATGCCGCCCCTCTCCATAGACTCATATTTATGATGGTTGCAATGTCCCAGGGTCATGTCATCACCTATTGTGACCTTCCGACAAGCAAAGTTAATGGGGAAGCCAGATCCACTTAACAACTGTTAATACTCACTTAACAACTACAGTAATTCACTTAACAACTGTGGCAAGAAAAATCATAAAATGCGGCAAAATTCACTTAACAAATGTCTCACTCATCTGGCTTCACCCAAAGTAGCTCTCCAGGAAATCTAGTAACTTTGCAAATGTTGAAAAGCAAATATTCAAGGAAACTCTGTTCCTACAATAAAAGAAATTTCTAGGGACCTTCTGAATAAGTTCTGATTCACACGTTACTGCAGAAAATGATCAGATAATGTTTCTTTTTTCTTTCCCTCTTACCTGTTGTACATATATACATGTATCTTGCTGGCTTGTAGTGTAGAATCAAGGTGCTGTCTGAGTGCTTCCGTTGTTAGTACATTAGCAGTCTCTTCTTGTGGTGTCTGAATCATCAGTTGAGGATTAAACATGGCCTCTTCTCCAATCTTCTGCCGTGTGTAACTTAACTCCCGACTCACTCGCCCACCAACTGACAGACAAATATATACAATTTGGGATTAGCCAGCAAAAATCGACTCTTTATACGCATTCTAAAAGCTCACAGGCCCCCCAATAAATTTTCCCATATGCACGGAATATTCTACAGTTCAGTGATGGTGAACCTTTTTGGCATTGCAGGCCAGAGGTCCAAGTGCCATTATCCATAATACAATGTGTTCCCCATTAGCGCATGTGTGCATGACCCTCTCCCGCACTCCCCCTGCCCCACATGCAAACCCCTCAACTGCACATGCATGGGCCTCCGCCCCACCCAGGGATCATCCAGGCCTCGTTGGAGAGGGGTGGCATATAAATCTAATAGGAAGGTGGGCGGGTGGGCGGGCGGAGGGATGGATGGATGGATAGATAGATAGATTAGATAGGTAGACAGACAGATAGACAGACAGGCAGGCAGGCAGACGGACTGGACTGGACTAGACTGGATGGATGGATAGATAGATAGATAGATAGATAGATAGATAGATAGATAGATAGATAGATAGATAGATAGATAAGATAGATAGATAGATAGATAGATAGATAGATAGATAGATAGATAGATAGATAGATAGATAGATAGATAGATAGATATGCCACAAATTCTTCCAAGAGGGCCAGTGCGCCTCTTACTGGAGGACAACCAGGTACTGGCCCATTCCCTGTTGAGACAAAGCAGCAAGCCGTTCCCGGCGGCAGTTCTCTTAGCCCAGTGATTATTTTCTGTTAGGCCCCCCCCCCTTAGAAAGTAGTAAACATTTCGCGCGCGTCCAACTCTCCAATCTAGGCCCCAATGGAATTTTTGTGTTAATATTCATTATTTTATTTATTATAGGCTGCAAGCAAACTATTGCCTGGGGAAGGTTGCACCATCCACAGAACTCAGTGGAGCCTGTTTTTGGTTAGGGGAATCAATTGAGAAGGGCCACGCATATTCCTTGGGGGTCACATGCCCCCCCTGGCATCGCTCCGCAGCCCCCCAGGGGGGCCCAACCCACTATTTGAGAAGCACTTTCTTAGCCCCACCACCTCAAAAGAGCCATTCACCAACCGGGGAAGCTCCAAATGCGCAGCCTTGCCTTGGCTCCTCCCCACTGGAAACCACCGTTCCCCAGCCGGAAGCAGGTCTCTCTGTCCTCCCCCACCTGGGCAACGCCAGCCAGAGAAGCTCCAAATGTGTGGCCATGCCTAGGATCCTTTCTGCTGGGAATCAATGTTCCCTGGCCGGCGGCCGCTCTCTCTGTCTCCCTCACCTCGGCAGTGCCAAGTGATAGCAGAGAAGCACCTTTAAGAGAGCTAATTTGGTGTACTGTACAGTGCAAAAAAAAAGCCACATACATTTTCCTTACTTGAAAAAAAAAGTTTCCCTTCTGCAAAGGCAAGTCACAAGTCCATTCATGCTAAACACATGCATTTTCAGTATCATATTATATGCTTCTTTTTTAATATTAGATTTGTTTCGCTATAATATTGTTTTTATTATTGTTGTGAGCCGTCCCGAGTCTTCGGAAAGGGGCGGCACACAAATCTAATAAATAATAATAATAATAATAATAATTATTATTATTATTATTATTATTATATCAAAATTTCTGCGTGCATAAAAGTTGTTGTTTTTAAAAAAATCCTTTTTCCTTTCAGACCAGACCAAATATTTCTATGTTACAATTTCTTACACTTGTATAAACAGTCTGCTGCAATGGCACATTTCAAGATAAATGGCTTCAGTTTACACTCTTCTCTTAAATAATTTGGCAAAAGCAGAAAGGAAATAAAAGAAGCTAGGAGGAAAAAAACTCAACGAACATTAGTATATCTTGCTGCTGCTAGTTAACATATAAAAATACTGTCGAGTGAAGGTCACTTAACAGTGAAGGTCACTTAACTGCAGATTCCAATGCAGAGACAACTTACGGTACATTTAGTTAAACTATTGGGAGAGCCTAGATCAGTGACTGCGAACCTATGGCATGGGTGTCACAGGTACCATGTGGAGCCATATCTGCTGGCACACAAGCCATTGTCCTAGCTCAGCTCCAACATGCATGTGTGTGCCGTCCAGCTGATTTTTGGCTCACACAGAGGCTCTGGGAAAGCATTTTTGGCTTCCAGGGAGCCTCTGGGGGATGGGAGAGGGCGTTTTTACCCTCTCCCCCAGCTCCAGGGAAGCATTTGGAGGGTGAAAGCCTATTAGGCCCACCAGAAGTTGGGAAACAGGTCATTTTCAGCCTCCCGAGGGCCTCTGGGGGGGGTGGGAGAAGCTGTTTTCGCCCTCCCCAGGCATTCAGTTATGGGAGTGGGCACTTACACATGCGCGATAGCACACACACGTCCTCTTTTGGTACCCGAGGAAAAAAAAGTTTGCCATCACTGGCCTAGTTTTCCCGTAGAGAAGTTTAGTGGATCAGAATATGGATGTCATGACAAATTAAATGGCAATAAGATTTGGGAAGGCAGCTTCCCAACCTAGGTGCCCTCCAAACGTGCGGACTTCAATACCCAGAATTCTCAGCAATGGCCATACTAAGGGGGCTTTGACGCCTAGAGGCTTCATGATCATTCTCATGATCAATGTCCAAGTGACATTTCAGTACTTGAAGACATGTAAATATTAGGTCTTGTCATTCATATTTTTTCTAAATATGTAGGGACTTACAGGTTGTTCTTGACTTATGATGGTTCATTTAATGATGGTTCAAAGTTACAACAGCCTGGGAAAAATTGGCTGATGACGGTTGCACCAAGCCTGCGGTCATGTCTTTAAAAAGATCCAGTTTGCAGCATCTTACAGTCACACGATTGCGATTTGCAACTTTCCCTGTCGGTTTATGACAAATGAAGTCAATTGGGGAAACTGGATTCACTTAACAGCTGCACGATTCACTTAACAACAACAGTAAAAATAGTAATAAAATCAGGTCTGGTCACTCAACAACCACATCACTTGGTGATAAAATTCCAGTCTCAATTATGGTGGTAAGTTTATGACTACCTGCGTTTCATCTATTACAGTCTTTATTAAACCTGTGTTTTTCAGAGCTGTACTTAAATTGACAGAACACTAATTATTTCGAGTCAAGGTGGTGCAGTGGGTAGAGTGCAGTACTGCAGGTCGCTTAAGTTGACTACTAGATGTGCAGGTCAGCAGTTCAAATCTCATCATCGCCTCAAGGTTGACTCATCCTTCCATCCTTCCGAGGTGGGTAAAATGAGGACCCGGATTGTAGGGGCAATATGCTGGCTCTGTTAAAAAGTGCTATTGCTAATATGTTGTAAGCCGCCCTGAGTGTAAGGGAAAATGCAGCATGAAAAATTGAATGAATTAATAAATATTTCAAGAGCATTTTTAGCCATGAATGCTTAGCCTTTAAACAGGAGTAGGAGCTAGAATGTATTTTGTTTTGTATAATTTATTTGCTGATTAAATGTGGGAGTGTGGCACAGTGGTTAGAATGCAATATTGCAGGTAAACTCTGCCCACGGCTAGGAATTTGATTCTGACCGACTGAAGGCAATATGCTGACATTTTAAACTGCCCAGAGGGGTGCTGTAAAGTATATTACAGTATTTAACAGGATTCTCAGTGCTACCCTGTTTCCTCGAAAATAAGACCCTGTCTTATATTTTTTGAACACTGAAATAGAACCTTTGGCCTTATTGCCATGCATTCAAAAGCCCAATTGGGCTTATTATCAGGGGATGTCTTATTTTGGGGAAAACCGGGTATACCTTCACAATGCATTTAGAGGACATTTATGTAACGTGTACAAACACATATATACAATCTTCTAGAGCAGTGATGGTGAACATATGGCACGAGTGCCACAGGTGGCACGTGGAGCCATATTTGCTGACACGCGAACTGTTGCCCTAGCTCAGCTCCAATGTGCATGTGTGTGCTGGCCAGCTGATTTTTGGCGAACATAGAGGCTCTGGGGAGGGCGGTTTTGGCTTCCAGGCTCCGAGGGGGGGGCATTTCTACCCTCCCCCAGCTCCAGGGAAGCTTTTGGAGCCTGGGGAGGGCGAAGCACAAGCAATACTGGGCCCATCAGAAGTTGGGAAACAGGCCATTTCCACCCTCCAGAGGGCCTCTGGGGGACGGGAGGAGTTGTTTTCGCCCCTCACAGGCATTGAATTATGGGCATAGGCACTCATACATGTGCGATAGTGCACACCCATGCTTTTTCGGCAGCTAAGGGGAAAAAGGTTCACCACCAGTGACCTAGACAAACATGGAATCACCCTTGGGCTTATGAGGAGTCAATTTACACATGTGTTATCTTTTCAGCTTGTTTCCTGATACACCAACAAGGCCCTCAGCTCAAATCAATCATCTTGCTGTTATATTTCTCAGAATTTCATTTTCCCCTTTATTCTGGGTGACCAGAGTTTTGGTACACCATGTAGAACTCTAACTAATTTCAGAGCCTACATACAAAACCAGGCAGAGGGACACAGCAGCACATGTGCCTTAGAATTGAGCTGGGGATCTGTACCTTCCTTTGAGATAGATAAGAGACAGAAACACAATAGAAAAAAATATTTGTGAGCAACGTGAGCATGGCCCCCCCAAAAAAGAAGGTAATGTGTGAAAGAAGTAGCTTTTAAGGCTATTTCCAAGGAACAAGGTAAAAATGTAGAATGGTGAACAACGGCAGAACCACAGTGATTTCCATTTTTTAAAAAAAGAATAAAATCAATGGCAATAATAAGAATTAGGAACTGCAATACGATGAGTTGTAAAAGTATTTTTTCTAACAACTGCAACTTCTGCCTCTAAATACCTTGGGCTCATGTTTTAGAAAGAGCAAATAAAAATATCAATTCCTCACTCTTCTCATTTGTGCAATTGCAACTAATCTTTTTGATATTTGGAAATATTGAGTGAAATTATTAATAATACCATAATCCTGTAAAAGCTCTAATTGAATTTCAGTTAGTTCATGACTACTTTGAATGAAAACTATTTTCCAAATGAGAAAGAAACTGTAGCAGTAGCCATAGATACATGAAACATGTAAATGTGTCATAATTTTATTAACTGACAGAATGCAAAATTGACATGTATGCAAATCTATCAAAATATTGCACAAGTGTCGGGTTTGATTTTGACTGTTAAACCCCATTTCAAAAAAATTGGACTTCCCAACAATTCCATTCTGCTTTCAGCAAATCATGCCCAATTTTATTTTGCAATGTGTACAATATCTGTAGATTCAAATAACACTTATGACTATCTTATATGTAAAATACATGCTCTGCCATCCAAACTCAAGTTCATATACTGATTTATTTCTGGACGCATCAGAATTTCAACTCATTTCAAAACTTATGTCAAAGGACAGCATTGTAAGTGGCCAACTGTTTAATATCAATGGACATGATTGCCCCTGACTCAAGATGCTGTCAAACTCTATTAATCTCACTTAACAAGGCAAATTCAACCAATCAGCATTATAACGTAACAGCAAAAAAAGTGGACAGTTTCCAAGCTTGCATAAAGCCAAAGCAAAAATAATAAATCAACAGATGGTTTTAGAAATCTACGGAAATTATGTTGAGAGCAGATCTTTTAGTACGTTTAGTTATGAATAAAAGTAATTGTGGTGATTTATTCTGAGATATATTAACAGCTTTAATGCATTTTGCAAATAGTATATTCAGGTAGCAATTACGAAGTAACATTTCATATACCAATAATAGTAAGAAGTGGAGAAAAGAAGCACATGAGAAATTTTAAATTATTCAACAAATCTTTTTCACTGACAGATAACAAAAATTCATTCTACAGGTATCATCTCCAAAATTCAAGCAAACCTTATCATTAAGAAGGAAAAATGTCACAATCTTAATACTACTTTTGCAAACTTCTTATTCAAGTACCAAACTAACATCATATCTTTGTTCAGGACACAATTTGTGGTGAATGCGTGCATGACACCCCCCTGTTCCCGGCGCCTGATGGCATGCCCATTTTTCAGTCTGTCCAGGCATCAGAGCCTTTCTAGGAGCCTGGGGAGAACAAAAACAGCCTTCTCCAACCCCTCGGAGGTCCTCTGGAGGCCGGAAACATTCAAGAGAACCATATTTCAGCTGTGGCGAGGGGGGCGTTTGCCCAGGTTCGCCTGGTGCACCAGTTGCGGCCCTATCTGGACAGGGACTCACTGCTCACAGTCACTCATGCCCTCATCACCTCGAGGTTCGACTACTGTAATGCTCTCTACATGGGGCTACCTTTGAAAAGTGTTCGGAAACTTCAGATCGTGCAAAATGCATCTGCGAGAGCAGTCATGGGCCTACCTAGGTATGCCCATGTTTCACCAACACTCCGCAGTCTGCATTGGTTGCCGATCAACTTCCGGTCACAATTCAAAGTGTTGGTTATGACCTTTAAAGCCCTTCATGGCACTGGACCAGAATATCTCCGAGACCACCTTCTGCCGCACGAATCCCAGCGACCGATTAGGTCCCAGAGTGGGCCTTCTCTGGGTCCCGTCAATTAAACAATGTTGGTTGGCGGGCCCCAGGGGAAGAGCCTTCTCTGTGGTGGCCCCAGCCCTCTGGAACCAACTCCCCCCGGAGATTAGAACTGCCCCTACTCTCCTTGCCTTTCGTAAGCTCCTTAAGACCCACCTGTGTCGTCAGGCATGGGGGAACTGAGACATCTCCCCCGGGCATATACAATTTATGCATGGTATGTGTGTATGTGTGTGTGTTTAGAAAATGGGGTTTTTAAAATGTTTTTAGTAGAAATTTAGATTTGTTGTAAACTGTTTTTTCACTTTGTTGTGAGCCGCCCCGAGTCTGCGGATCTAAATAAACATAAACATAAACAAACACAATTTGCCATTTCAAGTTGGGAAACAGGCCAGTTCTGGCCTACAGGGCGCTTCTGGGGGGGGGGGAGGCCCCCAGGCTTCAGAAAGATTCTGAAGCTTGGGGAGAGCAAAAAAATGAAACTCCTGGTTCAACCGGAAGTTGGCAAATGGAAAGTTTCCGGCCTCCGAAGGACCTCCAGAGGGTGGGGAAGGCTGTTTTCGCTCTCCCCATGCTCCTAGTAAGGCTCTGGAACTTGGGGAGAGCAAAAAACGTGCCTTCCTTACCCCCTCCAGGGACTGAAAACAGGCTGTTTCCCAACTCCCAGTGGGCCCAGAAGGCCCAAAATTCAGCTGGCCAATGCCCACGTGAGCCGGACCTGAGCTTACATGACCACTGATATAGATCCACATGCCACTTGTGGCACACGTGCCATAGGTTCACCATCATGGGACTAATATATAATTCTACTCATAATTTTTATTTATTTGTCATAATTAATAATTTAATATAATAATAATTTATTAGATTTGTATGCCGCCCGTCTCCGAAGACTCGGGGCGGGTCACAACACAATACACAATATACAAATCCAATATTAAAAACAGATAAAAACCCTTATCATAAAAAAAGTTCATCACACAATCCCCCCAAAACCCCATACATAACTCGTATTAGCTAAGGGCATATCAACTTCCCCAAGCCTGGCGACATAGGTGGGTTTTTAGGAGCTTGCGAAAGGCAAGGAGGGTGGGAGCAGTTCTAATCTCCGTTTCCAGGCCATTTTTGCCCTGAAAAATGGCCCAGAAACAGCCAAAAATATGCATATGTGTGCTGGCCATCTAGTCTTTGGGTTTCTAGTGCTCCAGAGCACATGCATACACATTGTGGTTTGGACACTTGATTCCAAAAAGGTTCCACCCTGCTATATACTTTCAATTGTATCAGCCCATATGATAAGATCTGGTGGTGTATCCCTTTTCTCAAGGAATGTCGACAACAATCATCAGAAGTGATTGTTTAGTTTCCCTGAAAATCTGAACGGCTCCTAATGATTTTTAGGAAATCATTAAAATTTGACTGTTTAAGCAGGTCTTGGAAATTGGGACATTTAATGTACTTATTTGTGGGACTGGATGTAATCCGAACATTGCTAAATGCAGAACTCCCAGGCCATGCAAAATTGGTAAAAGTATCATGTACCTGTGATAAAACTTTCTTCAGCTTATCAAAATCTATACTTTAGATTTGGAAACTACAAATCTTCCAATCATAAATTGCCAATCACTCATAGACACACATGTCAAGAAATGACACTTCTAAACTCTGTTTGTTGGTCCTAATCCAATCAATTATGACTGTATACCCAGCACTTCTCCAGCTCACCAGCCATTCCATAAGCAAAATTTGTTCCTAATTTATCCACAATTGTTTTGGCAACTGGAGTGACTTATAAATAGATCAAATGAGTACATAAAGAATAACATTTATCTAGTTACATCATCTGGCCCTGCAACTTCACCATTTTTGAACATTCTTAATGAATTTACTATGTTCTTTCCTAACTAGCATTTGTTTCAAATTCAGTCTTTGACACATCTCTAGCATTCCCTTGCAAATCTCTAAAATAACAATCCCAAAATTCCTTTCCTTCAGTCTCATTCCAAAGCATTTCATCACTGCTATTTGTAATTCCATTCACTCGGCTGGAGGCAACTTGTTTAGCTGTCATCCCGTTTCAAAACAATTTTTAATTTCTATCAAAATTGTTCTGTGTATTCTCGGCTTCCTTTTGTCTTTACTGTTTCCTTGCTGTCTTTGATTACATTTTTGCAATCACATATTTTTGGGGTATAAGACACACCTTAGTTTTGGGGGAGGAAAATAGGGAAAAGAATCTACTTACCAGACATTCATCTGGCTAGCATCCTTAGTCTGGTCAGTTTCACCACATTATTTTATCCCCTGGTTAGGGCTTTTTAAAAAACCTTATTTGGAGAGAGTAACAATGAAAGAGCTTTCAAGCCAGTAAGAGCTGGGAACATTGTTAGAACCTAGTTAGGGCTGGAAAGAAAAATTCTGAGGAAGTAGAGCAATGAAAAAAACCTGCAAAGACTTAGGGGCTACGAGTTCTACAAATTGTTGTGGTTGATTTTGGCCCAGCTCCTGCCCCAAGGAATGTGGAGGTGGATGCAGGGGAAACATCAACATGTCATAGGCCTGTATTATTGCCGACAGAGCCAGGTAGTGCAGTTTCCTCAGACGAAGAAGGTGGTAGGGGTGACTTGGAAGAGGGGGGCTTGGCACACAGCCCAGGAAGCCAATCTCTATTATCTTCGGTCGATTTGGATGAGGAAGTGTTAGGCCCACACATGCACAGAATTATGCACAGAAGAGACCAATTGAAGAAATATTACAGGAAATAAGAGAGGCCATCTGTGTTTGGGTGGGGCTCCAGGCAATAAATAGCAGCGTGCTGGCTTGGCCGTTATGGAAGAGTATCTGATCGTTGTTTCTTCAGAACCATGCCTTACTATTTCTGGACTTTGTTGATTTTTCACGACTTTGAACCAAAGCAAAGTGTGTGTGTCTCACTTCGTGGAAGAAGGAGGGCTGTGACGTTCCTTCACAGCTGCTAGCTAAGTACTTAAGGACTGATTAAGGGGATTGTACAGACTACCAGGTTGTTTTGGGACAAGTGCTCTTTGCAATACAAAAAGGGTGCTTTGTTTCTTTTGAATTTTTGTGATAAAGAACATTGTTTTTGAACTTTCAAGTGTGTGTGTGTCTGAAATTTGTACCCTTGAATTTTCGGGAGACTCATACCATAGAGCCCGGTAGAACACAAACCATAGCATTTTTTATTACCAGTTGAGGCAAACTGGCCCAAACTGGTAACATTTCACCCGATACCACCCAGTATCCCTTTTCAAACTTATTCCCAACACTTTCTTCACTGTGCAACATAAATTTTCACTGTATTTGAAGCACTTTCCGTATCCTCTTTTTTTCCTTCATATTTCTTCATATATTTTACACTTTCTCTTTTTTGCAGTTTATCTACAGTCTAATTTCTTTCACTTTCCCCGCAAGATCTAACCATTAAGTATTTAGACTTATATACTACTTCATAGTGCTTTTACAGCCCTCTAAGCGGTTTACAGAATCAGCATATTGCCCCCAACAATCTGGATCCTCATTTTACCCACCTTGGAAGGATGGAAGGCTGAGTCAACCTTGAGCAGGTTGTGAGATTTGAACTGCTGAACTACAGCTAGCCACTGTACCACCCTGGCTCTATTGTTAACATTATTAAACTACACTTTAACACACATTCAAAATGTCCTTATCTTTGTACTTCATTCATTACTATATTTCAGCCTTTTATAGTAATCGAATCAGATATGCTTAAACTACATATACTCTAGTTTAATGATTTTCTCCAAACCAATGGTCACTGATTTTTTTAATGCAGATCTTCACTAATAGCATTGTTTCTCTAAATCTTTAAATGACCCAGTCATCATTTCTATATTCTCGCACTTGTTCTTACACAATCATTCATGTCATCTAATCATCACTAGATGAGCCCACTGATACTGACCTCTAATTATGGTGTTGATTTATTAAGTCTTTCCCAAAACAATTTCCAGTAAGATACAAAAGGTACAGACAGGGTTACTAATCTTAATCATTCCTGTGCCACATGCAACATTGCCTTCTGTCAGTAAGTATAGTGTCTGTCTTTTTTGACAAATGTTGGGCAACGTGCCAGCCACACAACCCAAGCTTAATTTATCCTTAGCATGCCTTAGTCATTCTATAGAAGATAGCATCTCTAAGCTAGAGACAAATATATGAGCCAATAAACTGTGGCCTGCATCCTACCAAGTGGAAGGTACACTGACATGCTGAGGAAACAATTTCTGGATTTTTAAGGACTTCTAGATCCATTAAGAGACCAGAAACTTATAGAAACAGGCATATTTTTTTTCAAGTTTATAACATTCAAAGTGAATCAACAGTAAAATCAAAACTTCCTTTTCCTTCCTTCATTCATTCATTCATTAATGCATATATACACACACATACACACAAATATATATGGTAACTGGTTGATCTCTCTCTCTCTCTCTCTCTCTCTCTCTCTCTCTCTCTCTCTCTATCTATCTATCATCTATCTCATCTATCTGTCTATCCATCTATGATATGTATCAACCAGTTAGCTTTTACCACTCTACTTGGTTAATAGTTGGTTTGTACCAATGATGGGCTCCTATGGGTATGGTCAGGTACGCAGTACCGGTAGCAAAATTTTGGTCAAGTACATAATACCTGTAGCAAAATTTTGATTTTCTTTTTCTTTTTCCCCCTTCTGGGCTCTGGCTATGTTTTTCCTGTCACAGTAAATGAGGTTGAATCTGTATAATTTTAGAAGAGCTGTGTGTACATACACTTTATATAGTAGATAATCAGGTGTGGGCTACTGCGGGGTACAGTGGGGTAGAGAAAATGGAGCTCCACCCCAGAGCATCCAATTTGCATTGAAAGGTCTTGAAAGAAAATGCATAAGCCACGCTCACAGTGTGGTAATAAAACTTTTGGTAGCCCATCACTGGTCTGTACTAACCTCCCTCCCCACCAATCAATTAAAAAACAAAAGTAAATGCTATTTTTCATGGGGATCAGCTGCCAAACTCCTTGTGTGTTTTGACCTCTTCAATAATGTTTGTGTCCAGTCTAAGCATCAAGAGAACAGGAGCTTGGCGAAGGACTGAAACAAGAGCTACTTCCAATGACCACACACATCATTCCAAACAACACAATCCAACAAAAGATATTCTCTTCTGCAGATATAATTTCTACTTTGACAAAAGGATTTATTAAAAACAAAGGAACAAACTAAATCCTCATGATAGACATTAGGAACATCCAGCAAGAACCCAACAACAGTGTTGTCATAAGAGTACAAGAGGGAATACTGCTGGCACACTGGCCAAAACGAACAGATACCATAGTTAGAATTAGTGGACAATATTGTACGTGGGACAGGAATTTAATCCACAAACAACTCTACACTCACACCTGGAAATGCCCATATATTAGGGTATATCATAAACCATAAAATACATCAAGTAAGTCTGCACAAAAAGCATTAGGAATGGGGAAAAGCATTCCTTATATAACATTAGATCTTAATCCTGAATGACATGAGGGATAACAACAATGTATAGTATAACTAAATGATTTGTTTCCTTTATTTTCACAAGAGAGTAGATAATTAAATGGATGTTTATGAAGGTGCCTAAAACAAACATAAAGCAGGTAACTAGATCAAATTTCTAACAGGACTGTAAAGCTAATCATCTGACAATCCAAGACAACTTTCAAAGGCTTATTATTCCTCCTTTTTCAATCTGTCAAACCTAAACGCAGATAAATTGGATTTTCCAAAGGTTAATGCCATGATCCAAATATTAATCCAAAAGGTCAAGTACAATATTACACTGGAGTACAGCGTATTCCACATTATGGTATAGTTCTTACAAAATGAGGATCCTGAATCAGGGTGCTTTGTGCACATGAAGCTCAGATGGCCAAACTAAAAATAGATCTTTGCTTTAATTTTAGCCTTCAGTTGATGGATCTAGGAGCAAATTCCAATCATCCGGAAAATTAAATGAATGAAAGATACAGACAGAAAACTCGCTACTACCCAAAGAATCTTCCTAAGTGATCATCTCATCCAGGGTTGGGTTCCAACTTACCTCACTAGCAGTTTGTTCCCTCCCACGCCATTTAGGCACGCACATGTGCAGTAATGAAAAATTTGGGGTGGGGAGGAGCCAAAAAAAGATGGCAACCGCATGCACAGTGCTGGAACTCGGCTTTTGCACATGCTCAGAAGGAAAAAAGTTCAAAAAAAAAAGATGGCCGCACCCATGGACTGACATCGCCCGATCCTGTTCGGTGATGTCATCGTGATATCACCAGTGGGTCGCTACCGGTTTGGCCGAACCCGGAGGAACTGGGAAGAATGTATCCCTGATCTCATTCCAGGTGAAAGCCAAGCCAAGCCAACACACCAAGTTTTCAGATCCTTGGAAGGCAGCTCATTTCCCCACTCCCCCTAATATCGCTAGAGACACATTTGGCAGAAACACTTTGGTAGCCACTCTTTGGCTACCAAACTTCCTGACAAAGACATCTGTTGTCCTTCCGCCTGAAAGCAAAAAACCATTTTTATTCAGAGTGGCTTTTGATATTTAAATTATCTTGTTGAACTAAGTGTTTAAACACTTGGATACTGTTGCTAATGGATTTTTATCGGTGAGTTCTTAGTTGATGAGTTTTAATACTTTGACTATAACTTAATTAGTTGTCTTGCATGTTATGGTAAGCTGCCTTGAAGGGGAAAATCAGGAACTTCACTCCATTAACAAAGCACATACTCGGACATCATTATCACTAAATACCAGAGCTTTCAGCTTAATACAGTACTACAAAATTGGAGACCTTGACCAAAAGAAATCAATGGAAAAACACTTCTATTTTTCTTCCCCAAAAACCTTCATGGGTACCTCCATGAAGTCACCAAGAAGACTTTCATTTTTCCATTGCATATGAAGGATTTTTAAAAGGTGTGGCGGAGAATTTGGCTGTCTTGATATTCTGAGAGTTGCAGTCTCAACACATCTGGATGGTATATTTGCTGTTCTAAATTCTTGAATCAATTGTATTTTTTTTTTAAAACAACCCTAATTATATTGCTTTAAGTGCATCCATTAACACACGAAAACTTCACTTTCACCAAGGTTTTTTTCACCATTGCAAAAGAGGACTTCTTATCCCCAGATATATATAATTTACCAATTTATATAACTCCCTATAGCCATGATGGCAAACCTATGACACGCGTGCCACAGGTGGAATGCAGATCCATATCTGCCAGCACATGAGCCGTTGCCCTAGCAAAGCCAGCTGATTTATGGCTCACACAAAGGCTCTGGGAAGACATTTTCAGCCTCCAGAGGGCCTCTGGGGGAGTGGGGGAAGGGGTTTTCGCCCTCCCCAGTGTTGTGGTTAGCTCTGGCCCAGCTCCTGCCCCAAGGACTGTGGATGTAGGGGAGACATTTTATTTATTTATTATTTATTATTTATTATTTATTTATTAATCAGATTTGTATGCCGCCCCTCTGAGCAGACTCGGGGCGGCTCACAGCAATCGCCATACAATGTAAACAAATCCAATATTTAAATTAATTTTAAAACACCACAAGTTAAAACCAATCATACACACTAGCATACCATACATAAATTTTATAAGCCTAGGGGGAAGGAACATGTCAATTCCCCCATGCCTGACGACAGAGGTGGGTTTTAAGGAGCTTACGAAAGGCTAGGAGGGTGGGGGCAACTCTGATATCTGGGGGGAGTTGATTCCAAAGGGTCGGGGCCGCCACAGAGAAGGCTCTTCCCCTGGGTCCCGCCAAACGACATTGTTTAGTTGACGGGACCCGGAGAAGGCCAACTCTGTGGGACCTAACTGGTCGCTGGGATTCGTGCGGCAGAAGGCGGTCCCGGAGATATTCTGGTCTGGTGCATCCACATGGTGCAGCCCTGTTTTGCCCCCGGTGGAATCTGCTGATGAAAGCTCCTCTGACCAAGAAGACATGAGTGACAGGGAGGAGGAGAGTGTGGCAGACAGCTCAGAAAGAGATAAATTATCTAGCTTCTCCTTGGATTCCGAACAAGAGTTAATGATACAGCCACGCATGCGGAGAGCGATGCATAGGCAGCAACAACTGAGAGATTATTATCAAAGAAAATGAGGCCACCTGTGGTTGGGTGGGGCTGTGGTAATTAGTGAGGCTGCTATAAATAGCAGCCTGTGGGTTTGGCCATTGTGGAGAATTATCTGATCGTTGTGTTTCGTGTCTGCTTTGCTGACTTTGACCTTTTGTGTGCTGATTTTTCCCTGCTTTGAAACTAAACCAGAGCAAAGTGTGTTTCACTTTATGAAAGAAGAAGGACTGTGAATTGCCTCACAGCTGCAAGCTAAGTATCACAGAACTGATAAGGGACTTGTACAAATTACCAGTTTGTTTGGAGATGAGTGCTCTTTGCTATACCAAAAGAGGGCTTAGTTTAAGTGAATTTTCATTATAAAGAACATTGTTTTGAATTTTCAAACGTGTGTGTGTCTGAAATTTGTACCTGTGAATTTTCGGGAGGATTCTACCAAAGAGCCAGACAGAACACCCAGGCTCCCACGAACTCTCTGGAGCCTGGGCAGGGTGAAAAACAGGCCTACCGGACCCACTGGAAATCAGGAAATGTGGGAGCAGGGGCAGGGTCTACGTGAATATGCAGGAGAAGGGCAGCATGGAAGTGGGGTCGCGCGCATATTTTCACGAGTACATTGACTTATGGGTGTAGGCAAAAAGGTTCGCCATCACTGCCCTATAGAATACAGGATAAAAATGTAGCGTTGTCACTTGGCAATTAAATTCTGTCTAGTGACCCTCAATGTGGCCTTTTTATGCATACGTGGTTGCTTTCTTCAGTGGTTAAAATTACTTTAAGCTGCCCTTATTACTGGGACATACACAGCAGAGATGATGTCATTTCGAAAAACATATACGTCCATGTTGGAAAATGATTTTATTCATGGGGGCGGGGGAGGGTTCATTATTTTTAAGCATTGATAAATCTAGGAAAACTAAACAAACGAGAATATTCGCATTCTACAAGGTACACTTTCTTTCCATACCAGCTGCTTGCTGTACCATCTGTTGTTGCCTGAGCAGCTTCTTTTTTGAATAGCTTTGAAGCAGAACTGCTGTCACTGTGGGACACAATCGGGTCAGGTCGGTGGCCCCTCCTCAACCTCCCCCAACCCCCAAACCTGCAGTTTGTCATAGCTTCTTCCATCTTGCTATTTCTGCTTTTGAAAAGTGCTCCCAAGTGGAGCTGCTTCCATCAAAGGATTCTTTTTTTTTTTCATATTTTCACTAACCAATCCAAACACTACAAGGCGGTGATAATTTGGAAGCTTCTTCTCCAAAGTATCATCACCAGTGTTCCCTCTAATTTTTCTTTGGGGTGGGTGGAAAAGAATAGTGTCTGAGCAGCAGTCCCTTTGGGACTGGGCGACACAGAAATAATAAACAAACAAACAAACAAACAAAAAACCCACCCTGTGTTGCCTCAGAGAATTTCAAAATAAAATACTGTATAGAATAGAATAGAATAGAATAAAATTTCATTGGCCAAGTGTGATTGGACACACAAGGAATTTGTCTTGGTGCATATGCTCTCAACGTACATAAAATAAAATATACATTTGTCAAGAATCATGTGGTACAACACTTAATGATTGTCATAGGGGTCAAATAAGCAATGAAGAAGCAATATTAATAAAAATCTTAGGATATACACAACAAGTTACAGTCATACAGTCAACATGGGAGGAAATGGGTGATAGGAATGATGAGAAAAACTAGTAGAATAGAAGTGCAGATGTACTGTGTGTCTATAACAGTGAGCTCATAATAGGGCAACTCTATCAATATCAAAATGCCACTTAAATAGTTGAGCTAGTTTCAAACTAGATTTTGATTTTCTTTCTCTCTTCCTTACTCCCATTCTTTTTCTTTCTCTTTTCCTTCCTCTCTTTTTTCTATCTGTTTCTCTCTCTTCCTCTCTCTCTCCTTCCCTCTCACTCTTTCCCTCTCGGCTTCTGGGCAGGTTTGGAAAACTCTGAGTTGATGATGATTTTTAAGTGAGCCATAGCTCACTGCTCAGCTTAGAGGGAACTATGATTTGGAAGCTTCTTCTCCAAAGTATCGTCACAGCAAATTTCAAACACACTTTGGCTTCATTTGCCTTCATTTGTTACGACCACAAAATTTTAACTTGGGGGTGGAGGCGCGGAGAGACACTTTATGAAAATAAAGCAGGCAACCTAGTACAGGACTCTGGTCCAGGGGAGTTGCACGAAGCCAGATTTCTTACTTGCAACCTCTAGTAGGACTGCCTGCGAGCCGGGTGCTCACACAGCCTTTGCCAAGGCGCTTAAGCTTGTTGCATAACATTAACCTCAGCTCCCTTCTCTCAGCAACTTGGAGCTGACATCACCTCTTAGCTCTAAGCCCTCTTCCCTCTATTATACAGCCAAGTTCCCTTTTCATTGGCTTTCCACTTGAGGCCACATGGGGCAGAACACAATAGACGCCTCCAGCTTCACACCCAGGCTCCCCCGGCCTGTGAAGATCGCCACACCAGACCGATCTCTTTTCAGCACGGTTCCCTTCTCTTTGCATCTGTGCAGGGAAACACACATCACTGGGAGCCCACTTCCATGATTTTGTTGCCATCAGGATTAGCTGGATTAGGGGCCCGAGTCATAAGGACCCCCTGTGGCTGTGAGGAAGTTTCATCACAAGGTCAGTGTGGTGTGAACTATATTCTGTCAACACCACCACTCCTTACAGCCAACCACGCATGCAAGCAGATATTTACACACACACACCACCGCAAGAGAAGAAAGTTGCAGATGTAAAAAGAAGAGGGGGAAAGAAAAGGTGAACGTAATAGCCGACCGCCAGATTTCCCCATTCACCTCAGCCGTTTTTTAAAAATATCCGCGTACGATTGAAACAAACGCACACCGTTAGGAACCTGCAAGGGTCATTTTTAATTTAGAAAAAAAAAAATCAATGATTTTGTTTCGCTCTAGGGAATAAAACCAGAGCAACCTTTTTGGCTCCTCTTTTAAAAACTACTGCTGTCATGGAGTTTGAAAGCTGAGGTCTTATTGCATACAATATTGTCAACTTCCAGACCATTTACTACTCGACTCCTTAAATGCAGAATCATAGGATTCTTCTTTTTTTAAAAAAAAAAGTGAAGAAAGAAAGGGGAGGCCAGAGGAGGAAGATAAAACATGAAGCTCTAGATTTACAATTATGAAATTTTCATTTGTCTTCCCCTCCAAGAAGATGGAATCAAGTCAGTAGAAGCTCTGTGCAGGAGAGAAATGTAGAAACAGAAAAATAAATAAGACAAGAATGCACGTATATTTTTAAAGAGCCCTCTCTTCTTGCACTGAACTAGGCTGTTCAATCAAAGCCTTATCTGTTATATTCCTGCCTGTCTTTCTCCTCTGTTTAGCACATTCACCCACAAGAGAAAAGGAGCTGTGCAATGGAGCTTTGACCTGCAGCTGTAACACAATACTTTCGCACAGCCCTGTCGACCCCTGACATAAATTTTACACCGCAGCTGGCATTTACACACTTAGCATTACCATATGTATAGCCTACTCTGTGCTAATTATGCTAATCACCTGTCTAACTCTCTGCTGCGAAAAAATGGTTGTATTTAGCAGTCCACTGCCTACAAATGCAGCTTACTGTGTGGCTGAAATGTACATTCAGACAGCTCTGAACGGCAAGATTTTTCCACGTTACTGGCTTCATTCAGGGCACAGAAAAATTTATTCAAGTCAACTGGTTTCAGTCTGCAACAAAAAAGTTAGGGGAAAAAAGTGAGTGTGTTCCTGCCCTAACATTCTAAGTCTGCTTGCAAGCAAAATGATAAATCAATTGGTGTGGGAAACAAAACGGGAGAGATTTCTTTTGCAAGCCATGTGAAACTGTAGCCTATTTAAAAAGAGAGAGAGAGAGAGAAAGAAAGGAAGCAAGAAAGGTCACTTTAGTTTCTCAAATCTCTAGGAAAAAGAAACCCCAGAGAATAGATAGTTAAGCCAGATCAAAATTCTCCTAAATTTAATTCTGTTTTACAAGCCTTTAGCTACAGATATCAAAACTAATAGCATTCTGATGTTCTTTTCAAAGATTACACAAACTTCAAAAATGGCACCATTTTAGAATTTCCCATGGATTTATTTCCTTAGAGCAAGCCAATATGAAACCATTAAAAAATATATTTTCTGCTAATGAATGCACAAATACCAGAAGATTTATGGTTGGGTTGGTGTAATATATATAGATAGCTGATGCAGAATTAAATGTGAAAATAAAAAAACAGACTATGAAATTTATTAATATTATTGCATGGGCTTCTTAATGGTGATTTTGCTCCTCCTCCTGAAAGACAATTTTATTATTGAGTCTCATAACAATTTTAAACTGAAACAAGGGGAAATGTTGAGTAAAATTTACTTAAAGTTTATTGGATTTGTTTTCTTTTAAAACGGAGAGGGGGGAGATTTCCTCCAGATATATAATGTAATTAATCACATACAATTGTGTTTTGTATCTCCTACATTTTCGTTCATCAAAAGAAATCTTTATATAACTAGGGATCTTCCATTAGATAATCCACCACTGGGTGTGATTAGTTGGGTATTTTCCCCAAGACACATATACTGGATATTTATTTGCTATCACTAGCCATCGCATAAAATAAGATATTCTGCAAACATCCAAATACATACAATCTATACAGATAGTCCTTAGCTTATGACCACAATCAAGCTCAAATTTTTGTTGCTAAGTGAAACATTTTTAAAGTGAATTTTACACCATTTTATAACTTTTCTTGACACCGTTAGATTAGATTAGATTAGATTTATTGTATTTATATGCCGCCCCTCTCCGTAGACTCAGGGAGGCTCACAACAATGGTAAAAAACAATACATAGTTACAAATCTAATATTTAGCAATCTAAATTAGAGTTTTAGGTTAAAAAATCCAAAAGAAACCCCAATATATAAAAAACAAGCACACAGTTGAATCGTACACAGAAACTACATGGGCAAGGGGGAGATGTTTCAATTCCCCCATGCCTGACGGCAGAGGTGGGTTTTAAGGAGTTTCCGAAAGGCAAGGAGGGTGGGGGCGGTTCTAATCTCCCGGGGGAGCTGGTTCCAGAGGGTCAGAGCCACCACAGAGAAGGCTCTTCCCCTGGGTCCCGCCAGGCGACATTGTTTAGTCGACGGGACCCGGAGAAGGCCCACTCTGTGGGACCTAACCGGTCGCTGGGATTCGTGCGGCAGAAGGCGGTCCCGGAGATATTCTGGTACGATGCCAGATTGTTAAGTGTATCACTGCAGTTGTTAAGGTTAGTAACACGGTTGTTAAATGAATCTGGATTCCCAAAGATTTTCCTTATAAGGAGGTCACAAGAGGTGATCACATGATCATGAGCACTGGAACATAAATATTGCCAAGGATCTGAATTTTGATCACATTACCTTAAGGATGCTGCCACACTCGTAAATGTGGGAAAATTGTCATAACTCACATTTTTCAGTGCTGTTGTAACTTTGAACAGTCACTAAATTAACTGTTGTAAATCGAGGACTATATGTACAGTACTTCTCAAAAGTGTTCTGAAGCTCAATCTGGCCAAAAGACCATTAACTGGAGTGAGGAATATAGCACATATTTGTCTAGAGTTGTACTATCATCTTCTCATTAACAATTGCTTCTTAGTTCTTTAAAGCCTCACCTTGGACACTTCTCTTAGTTCTTCTTTTTCTCAATAAAGGAGAACATTTGTAGCTGAGGGTTGAACTGAGGCATCCTTGGTGCTCTCTGAGATCAGTTGTTTCATAAACCAAACTAGGTAGCATCATCACTGCTAATGATGTTACTTAGTTTGGGTAATTAAATATCTGCAAGAAAACAACCAAACTTAGAGACCACCAAAGACTCCCCCCAGGCTGCCTTTTCTACAAGCTCACCGGTGTTTAGACCAGGGGCGGGCAACAATGACAGCTTTATGACCTGTGGACTTCAAATCCCAGAATTCCTAGCCAGCACTGCTAGCTCAGGAATTCTGAGAGTTGAAGTCCACAGATTTTAAAGTCCTCATAGTTGCCCATTCCTGGTTCAGAGGTAAAATGGATAGATAACTTGTAGACTGGAAGACATCTTCCCATTTTGCAGTTGTCAATTTGCACTGCAAAATGTGGATGACCGAACAGTTGCTTTTTGCAAATTTAATTTTTTTTTCTCCCACATTTCCAGGAACTTACTCTCACTACCTGATTCTGTAGTATCATTACTTAACCCCCCCCAAATTTACCCTTAGACAATCCACTGTTGACCTCTCCCGATTCCTAAGAAGTCATAAGTGCACCAGGGTGGCTTCCGTCCCCTGTCCTAATGTTTCTCTTTTACTAGTATCATGTATGTAAACATTGTTACATCTTTTTATACTACAAATATGTATGGTACTTGAAAAATGAATAAATAAATAAATAAACAAACAATTAAGGAGGTGTAGTGAACCTTCCCTGTAGATCAGGGCTTTTAAACTCCCAACCCACGGGCCAGATGAATCACATGCTGGCTACGCCCACGCCTTGATTTACTGAAGGGGGGAAAGTCCCGGTATGTCACGTGACTTTGACATCCCTGCTGTAGATTAACACATTGATTTTACACCTCTGGATCTCTATAATTCCTTCTCCAAAGCAAAAGAAAACAGAAGTCATTAAGGGTTTGGCCTCACCCCCTTGAACCCATGATATTATCAGAGGCAAAGTTTTGGGTAAAATCAATTTGTCAGTCAATCATGGCCTCCAGAGTTTTTTTTTTAAAAAAGGTGCTTTCTCTTATTATGATCAGTATCAACAGCATGTTTCCAATGGAATGGCCTGCATTGATGATTCCAAAGACTTGGCCAGAGCCCTTGAGCTCTTGGTCCATCTCTGCTGGTCATTCAGAAAGCACTTAAATCATGGGTCTTTTGTAAAGGATTTCAAAGAATTTATTGTGTCTATGAATTTATTCTTTTTTAAATTACATTTGCTCTATTTTAACTTCTTATTCCTTGAAGCTTCTTCCTCCCCACCAACCCTCAATTTTAACATTTTCAGAAAAGCAGAGCTGCTGTATTTGCTCACTGATCAAGAGTTTTGTGAGATAAATCTATTTCTCCTTTCTAGAGGACATCAATCTGATTGCTCTTAAAAGGTGATTTCTCCAGTGTGAGAATTCGTACAATTGCTTTTTCTCATAATCTTGGGGTCTTGGATTTGTGGATGCTGACTATTGTTTTAAACAATCAATATACATGGCAGAGGTCTTCAGACACAAGCACAATTATTAATAATAATTAAGAGAATGATCCTTCAAGATTTCAATTCCCAATTTCCAACATTTGGTTATTGTAGAAGACCCTAAAAAAAAGAATCTAATTGACTAAAACACAAAAGGAATATTCTTGAAATTAGGCCTTATATTTATTTTTTTTAAAGAGCTTCACAATATAAAATGATATTAAAATTCTCAGGAAAATGTTTTAATTTCCCCAAGATCCCTACCAATGGAAATGGCTTTACAGGAGGCTGGACACCTTCATAATATAGGGTAATAAATTGATACTGATTCACTAATTACATCTTACAGTACCTTAATAATCAAAGGCAGCTTGTTAGTTGATGCTAGTTGCCAGTGAAGAGGAACAAGAATGGGTCATTGCCTTCACATCCTACTTTAGTGCTGCCTAAATATACTTAGGAGACCAACCACAGAGTGAAAAACAGCACACTATCAGACAATACAAACCTTTGGGTCCAATTCAGCAGAATACTTCTTTTATGTTTAACTGACATAAGCAAAGCCTATACTTCTCAATATTTGGAAATACAGTAATCTCTCCCCCATGCACAAAAAGCTCATTCATAGATCTTCTTTCCTAACATGGTCAGTACTTGTTCTTGTCTTTTTATTAATTATATGCATGATTAAAGGGATACTCACATTTATTTTACCTCTGTCCTACGGTTATAAGTGTAAATAGTCAATTTACCAGTCATTATTATCTTTTAAAAAATAATATTCTTGTTTTAATGAACTGAACCCAATCAATGCCACGTTTTGCTTTCCAGCATCTCGGTTTCAATTGACATTCCTTGCTAGTCCAAAGTATTAACTTATCTGGGCTTTGGCAGCTACAGAAATGTAGCTGTGCAGCCAAGAACTCAAACAACACTACAACTACTGTGCTCTTTTCAGAGCAGGGAGATTCCCCCCCACTCTATAAAAGAGAGAGAGAGAGAGAGCAAGAGAGAAAGAGATGGACCACCCTGTTCTCATGGCACAGAGCACTGTTTACATTGCAAGACTTGACTGTGTAATACATCTGGCATTTTTGGGTAGGATTCCTGAGCTAGAGGCCAGAAGCCCTTAAGCAATGATTTGGAAGGGAGGGGGGTAGGGCAGAGGCATACTCAACAAATTGACCCGAACAGAGCTAGTTTGTGATGTGCAGCCCTTCACTTTTAATTAGGTTCAAATAAACTGATCCGCAAAACAGAAAGACGAACCAGCAATCCATTTCTTTCATATTTCTTCTTCTGTGAACGAGGAATCATGTTTTCGGCACCAGCTACTGAATATACAACTTAAAAACATAAATCTTTACTTGTGGACACCTGTTTCTGAAGGATAATGTCAGACATTATGACATTTTTTTCCCAAGGCTCCAATAGTGCTCAGAATCCATATGTCTGGATCATTCTAGTCCCCATTTTTTTTCCTTATTGGGTCTGTGAATGAAGGTGAGCATTGAAATTGAAGTACTATACTGTTGTTAACTATTTTGAAATTACAGAAACAAGGGACAAGTATTTTCCCCCATAAATAAAAATTAATTTGCTAACCCATGCTGTATTTCTCCTTGACCACCCTTACCTTCTATGATTTGCAAAAAGCTACATCACTTTCTTCCTATCAAAATGCATAAAGAAAAAAAGACACTGAAAAGATTAGTTTGATTTTTTAAAAAGAGAACACTCATGCATAGCATCGCAAGCTTCCCCCTCCCTACAAATGCTAGGCCTTATTCAAATGAGATATACAGTACTTAACTGATATGAGATATATCAGTAAGACTTCAACACAAGCAGCTTTGTCTGAATCAAGTCCATCATTTAAACAAGAAGCTTTCTATCATTGATACAGAAATACTAAACATTAAAGAAATATACTTAATTTTTCCTGATAAAGCAGTTTTTTACCACACATACAAAATAGAAGCAGTGATATGATAATATTATTTCATAACAAGGGTACCAATGCAAAGAAGCAGAACGTGAAACCAAAGCAGTATTAATATGTAGTCTATTATGTCTCATAATTATCTAAATTCACTCAAATTTTGAAGGTTACTACTACTTTCTGATACATGACTGAATAGAGCTAAGTATTAAAAATGAAGTAACTTCTAATGTCTTTTGATAATTTTATAATAAAGGCAACTTTATATTACATCAAAGATTGCCAGCATTTTGGTAAAATGTGGAACCCAAGAAAGGAGGAGACTAGCCATGTTTGTAACATCACGTTAAGCCAACATTTTCAGGACTTTGGCCTTATCCTGAATAGTCAGTGTATTATCTTCCTCCAACCACAATCCCTACAGTCAAGAGCAGGTGAACAAAAAATGGAAGTTTTTCTTGTTGTTAATTTATTGTGGGAACCCTTACTTGCTTCTTCCCTCTTTTATTCTTGGCTTACTATTCTAGTTTGTTAGCAGGAGGAAAAGCCACATTTTTGGTTTACCGTGGAAGGAGCTGACTTGATTTGGTTAGATAGCCCTGCCAGCAGAGAAAAAATAAGAATTGCAGCTGGCCAATCTGTACCAGCCCACTGCTTTTTCCAAACAAGCCAACATTCATCAGAATTCTCAATAAACAGGTTGTAGAAACACAGCCATTGCTGACAGCATCACAATCTCAAATTGGATGGACAAGAGTTTAGAAAGATGACTCACATAAAAGGACTGATATGTTCTGGTTGATGCAATCACAGTTTACCCAAGAATATGAAAAAGAATGCTCTTGTGGGCAAGTTAAACCTGGCATCCTAGTGGACATGGTTTTAGCAGGTCACAGCAAGGTCAACTTTGAATGAGAAATCCATATGAAATATAAACATGGCATTGTGAAAACCAGACAAATCTCCCATAGCTTCATCCAGCCAGCACTAATCTAAGCATCAGCTTTGGAGCATAATCTAAACAAAAGGATCAGTCAGTTCAGACATCTGGAAGTTGTCATATTTTTTGGAGTCTCCTAACAGTGGAGCACGTAACCAAAGGATCCAATTGCACTTTCAAACCTAGTGGTCAAAGAACCAGCAGGAACAGAGAACGACCAAAATCACTGATGTCATCAAAAGCAAAGTTAAATAACAGAAAGGAGAAAAGGATGAGGATGAACTGGCTAGAGTTGAGTACCAAATTTTTCAGAATCCTCATGAAAGAACTCATAGGAGGACATTGCTATAGGAATTAGGACCACCAAGGAAATATGATTGTCTATCAAACATCAGATCCCCAAAATAAACACCTCCTACTGTAGTCTGAAAGTTGGAAACAAACTGCAGATTCTTTTACATGTCAGATTCCAACCCATGCCTTTCTCAGTTTTTTCCAGCTATTGTTTTATCATAGTTTCCAATATACAAACTGTAATCAGTTTGAACCAGGTTGGCAAAATCTTGCTATGAAAGTAGGCTGCTAACCTTACCATAGTAAACCACTTAGAAAAAACAAGAATGGGAACAAAGAACCTTGTAAACTCGGATCAAATAGTGAAGCCAGCTCATTTCTGTAGCAATGAAAAGAATCCTCTCAAACTTTATTTTTATATATTAAATGTACTGTTTAGCACAAAAATCAACATTTAAAATCAGGGAGAAAGGAGTTGAAAAATAATGCATCAACGACAAAGTCATTTTGGTCTGCAACAGAAAACTAACACAAGTTATTTAGAAATTACCCCAAAAGACACAAAATATAATCAAATTTTATCTTTTAATAATACGACAATAGTATCTCACGATTTCAGTTTCCATTATTAAGAAATTTCCTGAAACAGATGCTTAAAATGCAAGCAAATAATTCATCCAAGAGGAGGGAAACTCTTCCAACATCTGAAAATGTTGAAGTTGGATGAATGCAATCACATACCAATGGCTGGTGTGCAGCAAAATCTGCTAAACTAGCATTTGCATCTACACAATGATACAACTTCAAGAGAGCCAGGGTGGCGCAGCAGGTAGAGTGCTGTACTGCAGGCCACTGAAGCTGACTGTAGATCTGTAGGTCAGCAGTTCAAATCTCATCACCGGCTCAAGGTTGACTCTGCCTTTCATCCTTCCGAGGTGGGTAAAATGAGGACCCAGACTGTGGGGGCAATATGCCGGCTATTTTAAAAATGTGTTATTGCTAACATGTTGTAATCAGCTCTGAGTCTAAGGAGAAGGCCGGCATAAAAATCAAATAAATAAATAAACAAACAAACTATATTCTACCTACACTATTTGGAAGGACATCAACTTTCTGAGGAAATTCAGCTGATGGTTTCTCCAACCCAGCTTCAAAAAACCAAACCCCTTTGCCTAAGAATGTTTAAATAAAAGGAATTGATCTTCTATACAAAAAATATATTATCTACATCCCCATCGTTAAAGATTAAAAAATAATCCATGGTCCTTACGCTGCTTTAAATTCCCTTCATCGTGCTTTCTGTTTTTTATAGCCTTTGATTATCTTTTAGACTGTACAGTACTGGAATTCTCCTTCAACAACTTAACAAAAAAATGTTTTTCATGCATTATACCAGTGTTTCCCAACCTTGGCTACTTGAAGATATCTGGACTTCAACTCCCAGAATTCCCCAGCCAGCATTTGCTGGCAGGGGAATTCTGGGAGTTGAAGTCGAAATATCTTCGAGTTGCCAAGGTTGGGAAACACTGCATTATACTACAACAGAAAGGACTATACAGTGATTTGTTGAACACATCATACTGGCCTGGTTTATAGATAACACTAGGCAATGATGGTTCACACAACTGGTGAAGCTTACATATTTTAGAAAATGCTACAACAAAACAAGAGGAAAACAACAGATAATATCTGGTGAAATCCCTATACAGTGATCCCTCGATTTTCGCGGTCTCGATTTTTGCGAAACGCTATACCACGGTTTTTCAAAAAATAATAATTTAAAAATACTCCACGGTTTTTTTTCTATTCCACGGTTTTTCCCACCCGATGACATCATACGTCATCACCAAGAATCACTTCTCTGTCTCTTTCTCTTTCTTTCCTGTCATTCTCTCTCTTTCTCTATCTCTCCCCCTCTTGCTCTCTCTCTTTTTCTCACTTTCCTTCTCGAGCAGCGAGCGGGCGGGGGGGCGGCAGGCAGGCGGGGGGGCGGCGGGGGGGCGGGCGGGTGGGGGGGCGGCGGGCGGGCAGGGGGGCGGCGGGTGGGCGAGCGGCGGGGCGAGCGGTGAGAGAGAATGACAGGAAAGAACGGGCGAACGGCGAGCGAGCGGGCAGGCGAGCGGCGGGCGAGCGGCGAGAGAGAATGACAGGAAAGAACGGGCGAGCGGCGAGCGAGCGGGCGGGCGAGCGGCGAGAGAGAATGACAGGAAAGAACGGGCGAGCGGCGGGCGAGTGGCGAGAGAGAATAACAGGAAAGAACGGGCGAGCGGTGAGCGAGCGGGCGGGCGAGCGGTGAGCGAGCGGGCGGGCGAGCGGCGAGCGAGCGGGCGAGCAGCGAGAGAGAATGACAGGAAAGAACGGGCGAGCGGCGGGCGAGCGGCGAGAGAAAATAACAGGAAAGAACGGGCGAGCGGTGAGCGAGCGGGCGGGCGAGCGGCAAGCGAGCGGGCGAGCAGCGAGAGAGAATGACAGGAAAGAACAGGCGAGCGGCGAGCGAGCGGGCAGGCGAGCGGCGGGCGAGCGGCGAGAGAGAATGACAGGAAAGAACGGGCGAGCGAGTGGCGGGCGAGCGGCGAGAGAGAATGACAGGAAAGAACTGGCGAGCGGCGAGCGGGCGAGCGGCGGGCGAGCGGTGAGAGAGAATGACAGGAAAGAACGGGCGAGCGGCGAGCGAGCGGCGAGAATGACAGGAAAGAACGGGCGAGCGGCGAGCGAGCAGGCGGGCGAGCGGCGAGCGGGCGGGCGAGCAGCGAGAGAGAATAGGCGTTGATTGCTTACCTGAACGCCTCTTCTCGTACGGTGAGCGGGTACAGCAGTCACATGGGTTGCTCATGTCCAATCCGGTGGAACTGAGCCTAGTATTAAAAAAGCTTGCCGGATCCGCCCCTTCCCCAGAATTCGCGAATCCATAGACTAGGCTCAGTTGTGAAGCTCTGTAGTGTTCAACTCTCATTGTTAGAGGAAGAAAGATATAGAAAGGTAAAGAAGACACATACAAGGGCGGGAAGTGACTGCTGTACCCGCTCACCGTACGAGAAGAGGCGTTCAGGTAAGCAATCAACGCCTATTCTCCGTACTGAAGGAGCGGGTCCAGCAGTCACATGGGACATACCCAATAGATGGTCCCTAGGGTGGGATTAGCTTGCTATCGTGTGAGATAACGGATTGGAGTACCCTTCTGCCGAAGGCAGCGTCCGCTGAAGCGTAAGAATCAATCTTGTAGTGCCTGATGAAGGAATTTGGCGAGGCCCAAGTGGCTGCTTTGCAGACCTCCTCCAACGGGGCTTGAGTCGCCCAAGCGGCCGAGGTGGCTGCGCTCCTGGTGGAATGCGCTGTGATGTTCCTTGGAACTGAGAGGGAGGCCGACTCATAGGCCTTAGATATAGTCCCTCTGATCCAACGGCCTATTACTGTTGAAGACACTTTGGCCCCCATGACTCTGGGATGATAGGCTACAAAAAGTGCTTCTGACCTCCGAAAGGGTCCTGTGCGTTGGATATAGATTCTCAGCGCTCTGGTGAGATCCAGGGTGTGCCATCTAATTGCCAAGGGATGGTCTCGTTGGAGGCAGAAGGAAGGTAGGACAATATCCTGAGATCTGTGGAACATGGAACTGACCTTGGGTAAGAAGGTGGGGTCCAGTCGCAAGACTACCTTGTCCTGATGGAATTGGCAAAGGTCCTGCCTGATTGAGAGGGCAGCCAGCTCCGAAATACGTCGGGCAGAGGTAATAGCCACCAGGAATGCTACCTTAAAGGATAGGTACCTGAGGGACGCCGATTTTAGGGGTTCGTATGGTGCCTGCGTGAGGGAATGGAGAACCCGTGGCAAATCCCAGGATGGGTACCTGTGGACCTTGGAAGGTCTGAGGTTGGCTATGCCCTTGAGGAATTCCTGAACTTCAGGGAAGGATCGGAGAGGCTGTCTGCGGGGACCTCCTAGGACAGATGAAATGGCTGCCACATGACGCCGGAGGGTGCTGGTGGAAAGGACCTTCTTCAGGCTCCATGAGCTTAACTCAAAGCACTGGTGATGAGTGTAATTCTGGCCCTGGGCTCAAGTTGTTGCTACTCAATGCCAGGTCGGTGGTAAATAAAGCTCTCCTCATCCGGGATCTGATCCTGGATGAGGAGGCCGACCTGGCTTGTGTGACCGAAACCTGGCTGGGCCCGGAGGGAGGAGTTCCTCTCTCTGAAATTTGCCCAGCTGGGTTTCGGGTATGGCACCAACCTCGACCCCAGGGAAGGGGGGGAGGAGTGGCTATTATAGCCAGGGAGAGTCTTGGCCTGCGTAGGCTCATTGCTCCAGAGGTTGCGGGTTGCGAGTCCCTCCTGGTGAAGTTGGACTTAGGGGTTCAGGTGGGCTTGTTACTCACGTACCTGCCTCCCAGCTGCGTGTCAACAGCCCTGCCTGTGCTGCTCGAGGAGGTGGCCGGGCTGGCGGTGGAGTTCCCCGGACTTATCGTCCTGGGGGACTTCAATCTGCCGTCGCTCGGCGGTTCCTCTGGACTGGCACAGGAGTTCATGGCCACCATGACAGCCATGGACCTGACTCAAGTAGTTCAGGGTCCGACTCACGAGGGTGGGCACGCACCCGATATGATATTCCTCTCTGAGCAACTGAGTAATGATCTGAGATTAAGGGGCTTAGAAGTGCTGCCTTTGTCGTGGTCAGATCATTTCCTACTGCGGCTTAACTTCCTGGCTCCAATCCTTCCCCGCAGGGAGGCGGAACCAATTAGGAGGTTCCGCCCCAGACGCCTGATGGATCCAGAAGGCTTCCAGATGGCGCTTGGGGTTATTCCAGATACACTTGTCCACAGTTCGGCAGAGTCTCTTGCTGAGGCCTGGAACAAGGCTGCAGGGGAGGCTCTTGACCGGATTGCGCCGTTGCGACCTCTCCGCGGCACTAGACCCCGTAGAGCTCCATGGTTCAACGAGGAGCTCCGGGTGTTGAAGCGCCAGAAGAGACGTCTGGAGAAGCGATGGAGGAAGAGTAAGTCCGAATCCGATCGAACACTTGTAAGAGCTCATATTAAGACTTACAAAGTGGCGCTCAAGGCGGCAAGATGCGCGTATCATGCCGCCTTGATTGCATCAGCGGAATCCCGCCCGGCCGCTCTGTTTAGGGTAACCCGCTCCCTTCTTAATCAGAGGGGAGTTGGGGAGCCCTTGCAGAGTAGTGCCGAGGATTTTAACACGTTTTTCGCTGATAAAATCGCCCGGATCCGAGCAGACCTCGACTCCAATTGTGAAACAGAGTCGACTGACAATGAGTCAGTCGAGGTGACTGGGGCTAAACGTCTTTGTCCATCTGTCTGGGAGGAGTTTGACTTGGTGACACCTGATGAAGTGGACAAGGCCATTGGAGCTGTGAGTTCCGCCACCTGTTTACTGGATCCGTGTCCCTCTTGGCTGGTTTCGGCCAGTCGAGGGGTGACACGGAGCTGGGTCCAGGAGATTGTCAACGCCTCCTTGGGGAGGGGGTCCTTTCCGCCACTTTATAAGGAGGCGGTTGTGCGCCCCCTCCTCAAGAAGCCTTCCCTGGACCCAGCCGTGCTTAATAACTACCGTCCAGTCTCCAACCTTCCCTTCATGGGGAAGGTTGTCGAGAAGGTGGTGGCACTTCAACTCCAGCGGTCCTTGGATGAAGCCGATTATCTAGGTCCTCAGCAGTCTGGATTCAGGCCCGGCTACAGCACGGAAACTGCTTTGGTCGCGTTGATGGATGATCTCTGGCGGGCCCGGGACAGGGGCTTGTCCTCTGTCCTGGTGCTCCTTGACCTCTCAGCGGCTTTCGATACCATCGACCATGGTATCCTTCTGCGCCGGCTGGAGGGGTTGGGAGTGGGAGGCACTGTTCTTCAGTGGTTCTCCTCCTACCTCTCCGGTCGGTCGCAGTCGGTGTTAGTGGGGGGTCAGAGGTCGACCCCGAGGTTTCTCCCTTGTGGGGTGCCTCAGGGGTCGGTCCTCTCCCCCCTGCTATTTAATATCTACATGAAACCGCTGGGTGAGATCATCCAAGGGCATGGGGTGAGGTATCATCAATATGCCGATGATACCCAGTTGTACATCTCCACCCCATGTCCAGTCAACGAAGCAGTGGAAGTGATGTGCCGGTGCCTGGAGGCTGTTGGGGCCTGGATGGGTGTCAACAAACTCAAACTCAACCCAGACAAGACGGAGTGGCTGTGGGTCTTGCCTCCCAAGGACAATTCTATCTGTCCGTCCATTACCCTGGGGGGGGAATTATTGACCCCCTCAGAGAGGGTCCGCAACTTGGGCGTCCTCCTCGATCCACAGCTCACATTAGAAAAACACCTTTCAGCTGTGGCGAGGGGGGCGTTTGCCCAGGTTCGCCTGGTGCGCCAGTTGCGGCCCTATTTGGACCGGGAGTCATTGCTCACAGTCACTCATGCCCTCATCACCTCGAGGCTCGACTACTGTAACGCTCTCTACATGGGGCTACCTTTGAAAAGTGTTCGGAAACTTCAGATCGTGCAGAATGCAGCTGCGAGAGCAATTATGGGCTTCTCCAAGTATGCCCATATCACTCCAACACTCCGCAGTCTGCATTGGCTGCCGATCAGTTTCCGGTCACAATTCAAAGTGTTGGTTATGACCTATAAAGCCCTTCATGGCACCGGACCAGAATATCTTCGGGACCGCCTCCTGCCGCACGAATCCCAGCGACCGGTTAGGTCCCACAGAGTTGGCCTTCTCCGGGTCCCGTCGACTAAACAATGTCGTCTGGCGGGACCCAGGGGAAGAGCCTTCTCTGTGGGGGCCCCGACCCTCTGGAACCAGCTCCCCCCTGAGATTAGGATTGCCCCCACCCTCCCTGCCTTTCGTAAACTCCTTAAGACCCACCTTTGCCGTCAGGCATGGGGGAACTAAAACACCTCCCCCTTGCCCATGTTGTTTTGTTGATTGATTGACTGTGTGCCTGTTTTTTATATATACTGTTTTTTATGAGATTATTAATTTCAATTGGAATCTGGATGGGTGGGCATTGGATTTGGTATTGTGTACTGTACTGTTTTTTATTATTGTTGTGAGCCGCCCCGAGTTTGCGGAGAGGGGCGGCATATAAATCCAATAAACCTAAACCTAAACCTAAACCTTTGTGGAAGCCTTGCATAAGGAAGGAAATTATTCTGTGTATGGGGATGCACAGAGGGGAGAGACCTTCCTGTAGACACCACTGGTGAAACTTGGACCACGTGTGGTCGTAGATTCGATTGGTCGAACCCCTTCTGGCCTTTAAAATGACCTCCACTGAATCGGGGTCATGACCACGCAGTTCTAAATCTCTCCTGATAACAGCCAGGCGGTGAGGTGGAACCACTCCGGGTCTGGATGGAAGGAGGCCCCCTGCCGCAGCATATCCCCCGAAACGGGGAGTCGCCAGGGGTCCTGGACGGACAGCTGTTGGAGATCCGCGAACCAGGGCCGGCGGGGCCAGTGAGGGGCGATTAGGATTACTCGGGCCCTCTCGGTGAGGACCTTGTGAATCACGTCCGGGAGGATTGGAATTGGAGGAAATGCGTAGAGTAGGCCTGGAGGCCATGGACTCCGGAGGGCATTGATTGCTTCCGCTCCCGGGGATGGAAATCTGGAATAGAAGCGAGGGAGTTGGGCGTTCGCATTGGTCGCGAAGAGATCCAGAATTGGTAGGCCGAATCTGAGGGTGATTTGATGGAACAGGTCTTGATGGAGGTTCCACTCTCCTGGGTCTATCGTTGCCCGGGACAGCCAATCCGCCTGGACGTTGAGACTCCCCGAGATGTGATCGGCTAGGAGCGACTGGAGATGTTTTTCCGCCCAAAGGCCCAGCTTGAGGGCCTCCCTCATGAGAGCCTTGGATCTCGTGCCCCCCTGTCTGCAAATGTGGCTTTTCGTGGCAATGTTGTCGGTGAGAATGAGAACGTGCCGGTTGGGAATGCGAGGAGAGAAATGCTTCAGAGCCAGGGAAACGGCTCTTAACTCTAGCCAATTGATTGGCCTGGAAGCTTCCTCCGGGGACCACGTGCCCTGGGCTATCATCCCCTGGGCGTGGGCGCCCCATCCCGATAGACTGGCATCTGTGGTGATGACAAATTGATCCGGGCACCTGAACGGGGATCCTCTGTCCATGGCCGGAGACTTCCACCACTTGAAGGATCTGCGAACACTCAGTGGGATGACAATGCGTCGATTTGAGTTGCTGTGCCCTGATCTCTGAAAAGGTAACAGGAGCCACTGGAGTTCCCTAGCATGAAGGCGAGCCCAGGGAATGATGCCTATGCATGACACCATCTTCCCCAAAAGGGAAGATAGAGTGACTATGGGAACTGAAGAATTAGATAAAATGCTAGAAATTAACTCCACTATACTGAGTTTTCTCTCGGGAGAGAGAAAAACCTGGGAGGATTCTGAATCAATAATGGATCCCAGGTGAGAAATGGATGTGGAAGGTTGGAGGTGGCTTTTATCAAAGTTGATGGAAAATCCATGGTCCTGAAGGACTGACATGGTGACAGAAAGGTCTGTTTTCACTTTCTCTAGGGAGTTCCCATGAATCAAAATATCATCAAGATAACATAAAAAGTGGATGGGAAACGCCCTGATATAGGCCGCCAGGGACCCCAAGAGCTTTGTAAAGACCCGAGGGGCCGAGGAAAGGCCAAATGGCATCGCCCTATACTGGAAATGCCTGCCTTGAAAGGAAAAACGTAAAAATTTTCTGTGGCATTTGGCTATAGGAATGTGAAGGTAGGCCTCAGTGAGGTCTAAGGAGACCATGAAATCTCCCGAGTGAATGGCGGCCAAAATAGAAGACAAGGAGTGCATCTTAAACTTCCTATATTTGATGAATAAATTTAGTTTCTTTAAATCCAAAATAGCTCTCCAACCTCCGGAGGACTTTGGAACCATAAATAGGATGGAGTAAAAACCTAGGCCCTTCTGACCGGAAGGGACCGGTTGAATGGCTCTGATGGACAATAGATGAGAAATGGCCTCCTCCATACGGTTACAATCTGAGGATGACCTGGGAGAAGGGCAGGAAATAAAACGTTTAGGGGGAGGAGAAATAAATTCTAAAAGAAGGCCTGTTTGAACAGTGTCAATGACCCAAGGGTCCTTGGAGGAGAGACGCCAATTAGATGCGAAATGAGCTAGGCGACCCCCTATGGGAATAGAGGTAGGATTACCATCTAGGTTTTTTTGAAGCCCTGTTAGAGGAAGCTCCCCTTTGGAAGCGAAACCCTCTACCCCTGGAGTTCCTACCTTGGGAACGAAAGCGGGGGGAATACTGACCTGGAGATCTCTGGTAGGAAGCCGCTTGATCTTGCTGGCGCCCCTGGGCGACGAAAGGACTGCGTTTTGGTAGCCTTTTTTGTGGTTGGACCCAAAACTTTCTTCTTGTCCGTGGTTTCCGTGAGGAGTGGATCCAGAAGATCACCGAAGAGAAGGTCGCGCTTTAAGGGACCCTGGGATAACTGCCACTTTTGGCGAACTCCCGCTTGCCAAGGGCGAATCCATAGGAGTCTTCTTGCCGTAGTAGAAGCTGCAATAGACTTAGCAGAAAATCTAGTAGATTGCAAGGTGGCATCCGCCACGTACTGGGCAGCTGCAAAGACCTTGTTGAAGTCTTGTTGACCTCTCAAGTCATCGGGAGGAATATGCTGTTGAAGTTGGCGAAGCCACAGCAGCATGGCTCTGGAGAAAAAGGAAGCCGCTGCAGAGCTTTTAGTGGCCCAGGAATCAGCGGTGAATCCTCTTTTGAGCATTTGCTCAATGCGCTTGTCCTCTGGGCGGAGGACTTCCTCCGCCTCGCCTGGCACAGCCGCTGCCGAGTGAAGAATCTTGACAGGTTCATCCGGTTTGGGAAAGGATAGAAGCTCTTCATAGGAAGAGGAAAGTTTGTACAACTTTCTGTCCTTGGTGGAGGGATTAAGGCCAGAGGCTGGAAATTCCCACTGTTTGAGTAAAGCATCTTTAAACAACTTAGGCATAGGAATTACCTCGTTATCCTCCTGTTCCTCTGTGAAGTAAGGTAAATTCTCCTCCGGGGGATCAGTGGAAGTGGAGGCTTGTTTCTCCTGGGCCGCTAATCCCGTAGAAATTCTAGCTTTGAGGAGGAGAGATTTGAATAATTGAGAAGGAAAAATAGTAATTGGAGGAGGAACCTTTATTTGGGATTCCTCATCATCTGATAGGCCTTGAAAGGCATCCTCATCATCCTCTATATCCTCATATTCATCCTGGGAGGAATCTGAATCATCCTGAATAGGAGCTCTGACCGCTGGGGGAGAACCCAAGGGGCGGGAGGAGCGAGAAGGAGGAAGAGGTAAGGGAAGCTCATTGATGGTGGAGAGTTTGGCATCAATGGCTTTGGACAACACAGCAAAAATAGACTGGAACTCAGGAGGTAAGCTGGAAATATCAGCAGAAATGGCAGAAGAATCCCTAAAGGCCTGGGAGGATCCTGGCTGGGGGGAATCTTCAATAATATCTGGTTCCTCTGGACCTATGCCCCATAGGTTAGGTTGGGGTCTGTCTAGGTTTGGCTCATCCAGAGATAACACAGGGACCCCAGAAGGAGGAAGACTAGAAGCCTCTGGTGGGTCTTGACTACTGATTACTTGGGCCTGCACTTTCAAACGTTTTGCTGATTTGTCATGGATTTTTTGTAGGGCTAGGTCCCTTCTCTTCTCGGCCCTGGTGACCTTGGTCGAGGGGCGGGCCCCTGGAGAAGAGGAGGAAGAGGCCTGGGGGATACTAGTAATCTCATCGCCTGTAGGCCTGGCCTCTCTGGGACCTTTAGTTGTGCCTCTCTTGGGAAAGGTAGCCATAGTCTGACAATTAACAGAAGACAAGGCTGAGCCAATAACTGAATAATAAGGAGAAGAATTTCAAGGACTTCCCAAGAGGAATGGATCCTGCTTCGAGGCCTCGAAGCTGCTGAAACTTGAGGACAATCTGGGCAAACCCAGAGTTCGTGCCCCCAAATCCAGCGGGGCCAGCCTCCCTAAACTTTATAATTAAGTAAACCAAGGCACTCTGGTTGGAGGCTTAGCCGGTGGAGAATTTAGCCTGGGACCCCCAAGGCCCGCTCCGGGATCCACGCGGTGGACTGAGGCCTACGCGGCTGGCAGGAGGCCAACACGAGAGGCCTAGATTTAAAAAGGGCGCGAAGGCCTTCGCGCCGAAAAAATCGCCCCGTAAATTTCTTAAAGGGGAAGCGATCGACTAAGTCCAGGAGACTAGAAGGCGTCTCACTCCGCAGGAGGTATTTCTTAAGCCCTTAAATATATTGTATACAATAAATAATCAATAATTCAATAGATTAATACTTGCACCAGGACCTCCAGGCCAAAGGATTAGAAGAATCCACAAGCGGCCGCAGGAATCGTAACCGGCAAAACCGCCGGGGGGAAACGAAACCGCAACTTCTCCAAAGGAAAAAAGCCGAGCCGCAAACGGCTGGCGCTATTGGTGCAAGTAAATAATAATGATAAAACAAATCTTACTACTTTTGAAGAAAAGGAACGAAGGGAAGGTGTTAGAATGTTGAACGAGCTATCACAATACAACCGCAGGATATGCGAACTGAGCGAATTCTGGGGAAGGGGCGGATCCGGCAAGCTTTTTTAATACTAGGCTCAGTTCCACCGGATTGGACATGAGCAACCCATGTGACTGCTGGACCCGCTCCTTCAGTACGGAGAATGACAGGAAAGAACGGGCGAGCGGCGAGCGAGCGGGCGGGCGAGCGGCGGGCGAGCGGCAAGAGAGAATGACAGGAAAGAATGGGCGAGCGAGTGGGCGAGCGAGCGGCAGGCAAGCGGCGAGAGAGAATGATAGGAAAGAACTGGCGAGCGGCGAGTGAGCGGGGCGGGCGAGCGGCGGGCGAGCGGTGAGAGAGAATGACAGGAAAGAACGGGCAAGCGGCAGGCGAGCGGCGAGAGAATGACAGGAAAGAACGGGCGAGCGGCGAGTGAGCGAGCGGCGGGCGAGCGGCGAGAGAGAATGACAGGAAAGAACGGGTGAGCGGCGAGGGACCGGGCGGGGGGAGCGGCGACGGAGCAGGCGGGCGAGCGGCGAGAGAGAATGACAGGAAAGAACGGGTGAGTGGCGAGCGAGAGAGAATGACAGGAAAGAACTGGCGAGCGGCGAGCGAGAGAGAATGACAGGAAAGAACTGGCGAGCGAGCGGGGCGAGTGGCGAGCGAGCGGACGGGCGGTGAGCGAGCGGACGGGCGGCGAGCGAGCGGGAGGGAGGGCGAACGGGCGAACGGGCGAGCGGCGGGCGAGCGAACGGCGGGCGGGCGAACGGGGTGAGCGAGCGGGCGGGCGAATGGTGGGCGGGTGAACGGGCGAGCGGCGAGCGAGCGGGTGGGCGAGCGGCGGGCGAATGGGCGAGCAGCGAGCGCCTCCACCTGCAAGCCCTTGCGCGGCCATGGAAAAAGGGCGCGCATGCGCAGATGGTGTTTTTATTTCCGCGCCGCTACATCGCCGTCAGGCATGGGGAAACTAAACATCTCCCCCTGGGCACGTTGAAGTTATATATGGTATGCTTGTATGTGTGTATGTTAGTATAGGGGATTTTCTTAAATTTATAATATTTTAATTAATTGGATTGTATTGGATTGTTTTTCACTTGTTGTGAGCCGCCCCGAGTCTTCGGAGAGGGGCGGCATACAAATCCAAATAATAAATAAATAAATAAATAAATAAATCGCGGAAAATCGATTTTCGCGGGAGGTCTTGGAACGTAACCCCCGCGAAAATCGAGGGATCACTGTATGCCAAGACGAGGTGCTCTGCTTCTGAAAAATGTGTCCAAACTGCGTTAAAAAACTGGCCATAGAATTATTTATTTTTATTTATTTTATTTATTAGATTTGTTTGTTCTCTTTCCCTTTTCTCAAGAGTTTAACTCCCAGTATCAACCCTGTTGTGCCTGAACCAATGATAACCATACTTAATAAGGGCAATAATCAACATCTGAATGTTTAACCAGATTTTATATAATGTGATGCACATTCATTCATACATTCATACATTTCCAAGCTGAAGTAGGAGTAAAATCATGTCTTCTTCCTTCAATAACTGCATGCAGATTTCATAGAAATAATATAGATGAAACTGTAGCAACTAACCTTAAGGATACACTGTAAAGGGGAAGAAGGCATCTAGCTTGCATTCAAAAAAGAAAGGAATGCTGGTTATTTTAGATTCTGAGAAGAGACATCTGTATAGTAAGATGTAAATTAACAACTCAGATTAGATAACAGCTCCTCTTATGGCAGATTCCAGCTTTTATATACTATTGCATTTGTTGTGGTCTTAAATGGTAACTTACCAAAATACACACATATGAAATACACACACATGCCCCACTGTTTCTCCAGAGCAAATAAGCCTGAGATTTCTGCCTGGGAGTAAATGTGCAATAAAATTGTTCTCAACTTAGCAACTTTTCTAATGTCCATCTGGTTTTCTACTCCTTTAATTCCTAGGTAGCATGATCACAGCCTGATAAACCTTGATAGGATCAAGATCACTTGAAGTGTTAATACCACTTTATAATGCCTTTTGATCATGTTGTAAGTGTCAAAAATGACCATACATTACTTTTTTTAGTACCGTTGTAACTTTGAACAGTCACTAAATGAACTGTTATAAATAAGTCAAGGAAAGGAATCTATGGTGGGGGAGACAGGATGGGTAGCCAATGGCCTACGAAGACTCTACAAGTTATGCAAGTGGAAGGACCTGCCATCTCCCCATCTAGATTTTGGGCTATGACACTTTTAAAAAATTAAATCCTTAATCATGGTCTTTTATGATCCTAAAATGAAAAACATAATTTGTTATTTAGGCATAAAATATAAAAAATAGCATTTATTGTTATAACATTATTTAGGTATTATTGCAGTTAATGGTGCAATGGTGGATGGGCAGGAGAGGAAATGCTTGATTCGCTCGTGCCCGTCGGTCATCGGAGAGCCGGTTGCAAGGGAGTGTGACGCTTTGCCCACCCACTCAGATGCCACCATTTCGGTTTTTACCCTCTGCAAATGCGCAAAGCGTTCTGTGCATGTGCAGAGGGTAAAAGAACCCAAATGGCGGCATCCGGGGTGGATGGGCGGAGCCTCACACTCCCTTTGCGACACGCCCTCCGACGACCAACAGGCACGAGCGAATCGGGAGCATTTCACCTCTGGTGATGGGACACAATCCTCCATTTATGACATAAAATAACATTTTCTGCAATACAGATCCTTCCCTGAATGGCAGAAACTCCATTTCTACCAACCTTATGTCCCTCTTTTCCTTGTCAGAATCATCTAATGGAAAATGAAATGCTGGTATGAGGCATGGCCCTCAGTTTAACATTTCTTTCATGTCAAATGTGGTCCCATTCCTATCCCAATTCATAACAAATGGTAAGGCATTCATGCTTTCTTAACTTCAGATGTACCAGGATAACAATTCCTAGAATTCATAGCCAATACAGACAATACATATCTGGACAACATCCTAGTCTAATCCTTGTCCAGTAGCAAAGCATCTGTCTCAAATGAGTCATTATACGCAAGAGGATCTTGGTAAACTCCCTGGGAGCTGAAATGAATCCCAAAAATAACGTGATGTTGTTGAAAGCAAACAATGCAGTTCAATATTAATGTACATATAACTTTGCAATTGGGGGGGGGGTCACAGAAAGATGCAGATCACTGGGAAATAAAAGACAGCAGCAATAAAAACCAAGTATACAATACATGGAAAGCCAAGAAAATTCAAACCAATTTTTATCTGACATTGGAAAAGTCTAAGCGTCCACAACATACATCCAGAGGTGAGACATATGTATCACAGTCACAGATAGCCACTCTCTGGAAGAGAATTCTAGCAGCTAATCCCCACTTGCTCATCTCAGCAAATCAGATTTTAAAATATGGGCAGTCTAAAATGTCATGCTAGCCAGCAACTTTGCTCTGGTTTGATTTGTACCAACTGACATTTTGGAAAGACTTTTAAGCTCCAATGTGTGACTTGCTTTTAATAGAAAAACTCCAGAAGGCACATTCAAACTGCAACCAAATCAATGGGACATTGTAGTTAATGAGTCATTACTATTGCACAAGTAATCCTCAACTAATGTACTTACTAATGGTTTAAGTCAGTGATTTAATGGTTTAAGTCAGTGATGGCGAACCTTTTTTGGTTCGCGTGCCCAAAGGGGTACGTGTGTGGGTGCTAGCATGCATGCACATGTCCACACCCCTTCCCTTTCCCCCCACACATGCGCAGATGCTCCATGCTACACCCCCCCCGGGCATGTGCACAGGCCTTACTGAAGGTGCAAAAAAATGCCCAAATAAGCAAACCAGAAGTTTGGGAAAATAATAACAATGATAACAATAACAACAACGACTATTATTATTATTATTATTATTATTATTATTATTATCATTATCATCATTATTATTATTTATTAGATTTGTATGCCGCCCCTCTCCGACGACTCGGGGTGAAAATGCACTTCCGGTTTGCCATTGTGCTGTTTTTTGCACTCTAGGGCAGTGGTTCTCAACCTTTCTAATGTCGTGACCCCTTAATAAAGCTCCTCATGTTGTGGTGACCCCCAATCATAAGCCTAGCGCCAATTCTCCCAACAGAGCTTTAAGCTGATTGGCAGGAAGGTCAGAGGGACACTCCCAATGTAAACGCCTGATTGGTCGGATTGTAAAAATATGCTCCAAAGCGCCAGAATAGAAGCTATAGTTCCTAACACCATAGGAAATTTGTCTTTTCTCATGGTCTTACGTGACCCTTGCGAAATGGTCATTCGACCCCCAAAGGGGTCCTGACCCACAGGTTGAGAACCACTGCTCTAGGGGGTTCAGGGAAGCCTCCTGAAATTCTGAAGTGCAAAAAACAGCACAATGGGCAAACCAGAACTTTGGAAAATACCCTTCTCAAACTCCAATTTCTTTAATCTGAGAAGAACTTTGAACCGAACCCTTTTATTTTTTATTTTTTGTATCCCATTTTAATCCCCTTTTCTATTTTATTTTTCTATTTTTCCTTCTAGGAAGGAAGGACTTTGTTAGAAAAATAAAGGGGTTATTGGATCAAACTTTGGACACTTGACAAGTTAGTTATGATGGTGGCCCTTGGTTATGTGAACATCTTTTGGGATCTTCTGACAAGTTACTGCAGTGATTCACTTAACGACTGCAGCAAGAAAGGTGGTAAAGTGAGGCAGAACTCACTTAATAACTGTCTTAGTCAGGAGATAGAAACGTTGGCCTCCATTGGGGTCAGAACAGAAGTCGAGGATTATCTGTCTGACCAGTGCACTCTTTTAGAAGCAGATCAGGAGTCCATTTTGAAGCTCCACAGAAAATATCCAGGGGGGAAGGCAGGTTGTCCTCGGCTTACAACGGTTGATTTATTGACTGTTCAAAGTCACAATGGCCCTGAAAAAAGTGACTTATGCCCCCTTTTCACACTTAGGATCTTCGCAGCAGCCCGATGATCGCAGGATCAAAACTTGGCTGCTGTTTCATATTTATGACTGTTGCTGTGTGTCTTGAGGTCACGTGACTGATCCACGCCCAGGCATGAAAATGTGCCGCTCAGACATTATACTTTTCCATCCACACCGGAAAAAAAATTAGAGGGAGCATTGCTTCCTGTTTGCCTCTTGTCCTTTTTTTGGTACTCCAGTGCTTCAGGAAGCTTCCCTGAACCCTCCAGAGTGCAAAAAACAGCACAACGGCAAACCGGAAGTGTGTTTTTCCACACTTCCATTTTGCCTGTTGGGAGATACCGAAAATCAGCTGGCCAATGCACACATGAACGCTGGAACTGAAACATGGCAAAGTCTGGCGTGCTCTCCGATGTGGCCCCGCATGCCATCTGTAGCACGCATGCCGTAGGTTCACTATCACGGGTTTAAGTACTGCAGCAATTGCTTAAAAACCCCTGCAAAAAAAAATGCTTCATGGTGACACTTGACAAGCTTCATCACAGTGATGGGAGGCTCCATCGCAACTTGAAGGCTACAGTCAAATCTGTAATACCTTTGCTGTGAAAGTGAAACCTGGGCACGTTAAAAAAGGGCAACAGCGGGAGGGGGGGGGTTGGACTAGCTGACCTACAAGACCCCTTCCAACTTTGTTAAGCTTTTTAATCTAAAGCTTTCAAAGTGAACTCGTACATTAATATTTTTATTGCATGTTACGTTTTCTCGCGATCTCCAAACAAAATATAATACAGGGAGTCCTCGACTTTCAACCACAATTGAGACCAAAATTTGCATTAAGTTAGGCATTTGTTAAACGAGCATTGCTCCATTTTACGACCTTTCTTGCCACAGTTGTTAAGCGATTCGCTGAAGTTATTAAATTAGCAACGTGGCTGTTGAATGAATCTGCCTTCCCCACTGACCTTTTTTTTGCTTGTCAAAATGTTGCAAAAAGGGAATTGCATGATTTTGGGGCATTACCAATGGTCATTACATATGAACCAGTTGCGAAGGATCTGAATTTCAATCTCGTGATCATGGAGATGGCTATAAAGGTTGTAACTAGGAAAAATAGTCATAAGTCACTTTTTTTCCAGTGATGTTGTAACTCTGAACGGTCACAAAATGAACTGTTGTAAATTAAAGACTTTCTGTAATGAGAGGAGATTGAAAAATAAAATGATCCTCAACTATGGGGGATCTGTGAAATGCTGCATTAAGGCTCCATGCAACAAGGAAGGGACAACAAACATTACTTCTTTTCGTCTAACTTTGGTTATACAGTGGTACCTCTACCAACAAACACCTCTACTTACAAACTTTTCTAGATAAGAACTGGGTGTTCAAGATTTTTTTGCCTCTTCTCAAGAACCATTTTCCAATAACAAAGCTGAGCCTCCAAAACTGTAACCGGAAAAGGCAGGGAGAAGCCTCCGTGGGGCCTCTCTAGGAATCTCCTGGGAGGAAACAGGGCCAGAAAAGGCGGGGAGAAGCCTCCGTGGGGCCTCTCTAGGAGTCTCCTGGGATGAAACAGGGCCTCCACCCTCCCTGTGGTTTCCCCAATCACACGCATTATTTGCTTTTACATTGATCCCTATGGGAAAAATTGCTTCTTCTTACAAACTTTTCTACTTAAGAACCTGGTCACGGAACGAATTAAGTTCGTAAGTAGAGGCACCACTGTACTGTTATCTAATGAAATGGGTTTCTTCCTAAACCAGTACGGACTGGTTTAAGGACTACATCTCAAGTTAAATGCAATCGCAGGGCCTTAAAAAAAAAAGAAACATGCTGTGAAGCTTTAAGATTGAAAGAATCCTTAAAATTGGTATATAAAGGAAAGATAATTTATAGTAATCTGAGACACCGATAAAAAAGTGATTCAAGAATAAGTGACTCATTATGTTTACAAAAGGTTATGAGCATTGGCACAAAATAGAAAGTTGGAAAGGAGAATGGTTTTAAAATAAAGTATTGTTTCTCTAGACCTCTGATTTCTCATCTCCCCTTGCCTTCCCTCCCCCCCTGAGATTCTGCCCACCAGGTGGGTTTTTACAATCTTTATATAAATATTTCAAGCTCTAATAGTTTTAAACATACACTACTCATCATTCATCTTGGAGTCTGGATGATCTTAAAACTCATTCAAACTTTCCTCTCGGGATAAAGTTTGACCTGGGGATTTTGTAAGCGGATCATTCAATTGCTGGAGCCTTTAAGAGCACGGTATCTTCTGACGCCCAGTTCTCTCCCACTCCAGATGACATTACACGAAGCAGACTGGTCTCTAATATAAATACTGACAATTTCTTGAGAGGCAATAATTTTCCAAAAGTTTTAACAACAAAAAATAAAGTGCCTTTATTGCAACGGCCACGGAGATCTATTTTAAGACATTTGAAGCATTCACCTTATTTGGCCAATTCTGTTCAGTATATTCAAACTTTCAAACATTTGGGGGAGGTGGAGGGGAGAGAGGGGCTGCTGCTATGCACGATATGCCAAAGGCCTGGCTGGTGGGAATTCTAGGGAATTGCACAGAAAGGATGCTCCTTCCAAGCCAAGACAAAGGCTAGCAACTGCCAGTCTCAGGGGATAAAGCTGGCAATTTGAAGAGCACAACACACCCCCTCAGTGACTAACCAAGGGATGAAAAATGATATCTATGAGGAAGGAATATTGCTATTTCATGAATTCTTTGACAGTACTATTCTTTCGAGATCACAAAGACCTGATTACAAGTGTTGTATCCTGCTGATGAATAATAGATATAACAACATTCTAATAATAAATGTTGGTATATTTATAGCTAAGGAGCAAATTGCCGCTGCAATTATAAATGTTGGTATATTTTAAATGTTGGTATATTTATAGCTAAGAGCAACGGAAACTTGCTCCTTAGCTATAAATATACCAACATTTATTATTACAATGTTGTTATATCTATTATTCATCAGCATGATACAACACTTGTAATCAGCTCTGGATTACTTCCTTCCTTCCTTCCTTCCTTTCCTTTGTTCTTCCTTCCTTCCTTCCTTTTTTCCTTCCTTCCCTTTGTTCTTCCTTCCTTCCTTCCTTTGTTCTTCCTTCTTTCCCTTTGTCCTTCCTTCCTTCCTTTCTTTCCTTTGTTCTTCCTTCCTTCCTTCCTTTTTTCCTTCCTTCCCTTTGTCCTTCCTTCCTTTCTTTCCTTTGTCCTTCCTTCCTTCCTTCCTTCCCTTTGTCCTTCCCTCCCCTCCCTCCTTCCCATTAATGCAACACTCAGTAGCAGCCTTTCCCAAATGGATGCTTGCCACCATGTCTTCTCATCCCCCCCACTCATTATTGGTCTTTCTGGGTGATGGAAATGGGAGTTGTAGCGCAGCATACCTGGAAAATGTCACTACTGGAGTAGAGATGACCGGCTGAGAGTAAATTACTCTCAGAGGGCACTGGTTTGTTTGGGATTTTTTTTTTAATTTGGAGAGAAAAATCTGCCTCTCTTAATAGACTTGCTGAAAAGCATTTGTTGATAAATGGGAAAGAGGAACTTTGGGGTCTTCTCCGTTACTTTACATTATCTTTTCTAAGACCACCCCAGCTAGAAATTACAGGAATCCAACATGACTCAAGGATGACAGGGAAAAAAATCAGACTGCGTCTGCAGAATAATTGTAGGGTTAAAACAATTCATAATGTAAATTTGTGAATGCTCTTTTTGAATTAGTCCTATTAAAATGAATGGGACTTTTCTTTCATTTTAACACAATTCTTCCGAGATGTACGAGACCATTTAATTGTTTTCACTTGTACTGTAGTGCACTTTTCAGGGCATCCCTTCTCTTTCTATACCAGAGCATATTTGATATGCTCTACTATACCTCATTAATGCAAGAACCCCAAATCCTTTTAGTTCAATTCTCAGATAAACATGAGTATTAGCATCATTAGCTTACTCAACGAACTATTTCAGCTATCCTATGAATACTGCACAATTGTTGGCCTCCCTTAAAAATAATCTTAGAACCTTGCATAAGTTACAGATGGAAAAAATGGGATGCAAAATTAAAATAGATTTCCCCTTTCCCAGAGCTTGGTTAAAAGAAGTTTAGAGAAATGATTTGCTGATTTATTTATTTATTTATTTATTTATTTATTTATTTATTTAGTTAGTTATTCATTCATTCGTTTATTCGTTTATTTGTTTGTTTGTTTGTTTATTTATTTATTTATTTATTTAATTGGATTTGTATGCCGCCCCTCTCCGAGGACTCGGGGCGGCTCACAGCATATATAAAAACAGAACAATAATGTAATCCAATTAATACTACAATTTAAAAAACAATTAAAATAAAAGATTAACCAAACAATTAATTTATTAACCAAACATTCAGCATTCAGTGGTCAGGGGAAGATCTAAAAGTCCCAAGCCTGGTGGCAAAGATGAGATTTTAAGCTCTTTCAGAAGGCAAGGAGGGAGGGGACAGTGCGAATCTCTGGGGGGAGTTGATTCCAGAGGGCTGGGGCTCCCACAGAGAAGGCTCTACCCCTAGGTCCCACCAACCGACATTGTTTGGTCGACGGGACCCTAAGGAGGCCAACTCTGTGGGACCTCACCGGTCGCTGGGATTTGTGCGGCAGAAGGTGGTCTTGGAGATAATATTGCCCTTTGGTAGGATGACCTGTTTCCAGATTAAGATTAATGTATGTGGGATAGCCAATACTTAATTGTTTTTATGGCATGTGCCAAAATTTCAAATGTTTAAAAGAACATTGATTGGTCTTTGGAAATACAGGCTTCCTATTGCATAGTCATTTATTAGATTTATTTATTAGATAAGAAGTCAATATTTTGGGAAGATCTCTCATTGTAGCCCTGCCAGGAAATATATATATATATATATATATATATATATATATATATATATATATATATATATGTGTGTGTGTGTGTGTGTGTGTGTGTGTGTGTGTGTGTGTGTGTGTGTGTGTGCAAGGGAATCCCATCATCTAAAGCAGAATTTTCATTCAAAGCATTGCAGTGGATTAAATCATCTGGTTCACACAGAGAAAAACAAAAACTATATTTTTCTTGTTTTCAAAGAATATTGGTAGGGAAACCTCTCCTGCTTAGCCTTTTATTCTGTGCTCATTTCTGTTTATACTTTTACTCATGGAAAAAAGCAACTGCTCCTCATCTGTTCATGGCCATAATATTTACATAGGAGTCTCTACTAAAGACAAACATACATGATTGCCAATGGCATTTTTCCCCTGCTGCTGCATTGAAAGAGTAATCAAAAGGGGACCAATTCAAATGAATTCCCCGTGTATTTTAATTAACTTTAATAGAAGCGCAGTGACTTTTCAACAGAGTTACAATTTTTATGTTCTATGTTTTAGTGTATCATAATGTATCATATATAAACCATGGCAACAGAATGTATTTGAAAAGACAAAAGATACTGAAGTCAGTACAGTGGTCCCTCGATTTTCGCGGGTTCGAACTTCGCGAAACGGCTATACCATGGTTTTTCAAAAATATTAATTAAAAAATACTTTGCTGTTTTTTTCCCTATACCACGTTTCTTCCCACCTGATGACGTCATACGTCATTGCCAAACTTTTGTCTGCCTTTAATACGGTAAATATTTTTTTTAATAAACTTTAATAAATAAACATGGTGAGTAATAATCTAAATGGTTGCTAAGGGAATGAGAAATTGCAGTTTAGGGCTTTAAAGTGTTAATGGAAGGCTTGTGATACTGTTCATAGCCAAAAATAGTGTATTTACTTCCGCATCTCTACTTCGTGGAAATTCGACTTTCGCGGGCGGTCTCGGAACGCAACCCCCGCGAAAATTGAGGGAACACTGTATTGGATTTTGATGGCGGTGAAAAAAAACAATGCATAAAAGCTGAAGAGGACAGAATAGTGCAGTGATGGCGAATCTTTTTTGGCTCGGGTGCCAAAAGGGTGTGCGTGCGCACCCACACCCATAATGCAATGCCCTCCCCCCACGCATGCACACAAACCCCGAGCTCCTCCCCGCGCATGCTGTGGAGCTGCCCTTCAGTGGACTTGCCTTACTACTTACCTTTTAGATAGTTGCAACAAGGCCTCGCAAACTTCGGCCCATTTCTTCTGCAACCTCCAAGGCTTTCCTGGAGGCCTCTAGCCAATAACAGAGCTCCGGATCGATCTGTTATCGGATGCAGAGGCCTTCAGAAAAGCTTTGCCAGCTGCAGAAGAAATGGGCTGAGATGTGGGAGGCCTGGCTACAACTATCCAAACCAAAAAAGTTACGGAAGACCTCTGACAGCAAAAAGGAGGCTGGGGGTTAGCACACGTGAACTTCTGGTTGTCCATTATCCGCAGTCCCCAGGCTTCAGGAGGCTTTCCTGAAGCCTGGGGAGAGCAAAAATTGCCAAAAAGAATGCTGAAAATCAGCGTACACATGCATGCTGGAGCTGACAAAGAGCAATGCCTCGCGTGCCCTCAGCTATGGCTCCATGTGCCACCTGTGGCATGCCTGCCGTAGGTTCACCATCACTAGAATAGTGGCAAGCAAAGCAATTTGTTAAGGAGAGGATTCACTGCTTTTGTCAATACAGTGTTCCCTCGATTTTCGCAGGGGATGCGTTCCGAGACCGCCCGCAAAAGTCGAATTTCCGCAAAGTAGAGACGCGGAAGTAAATACACTATTTTTTGGCTATGAACAATATCACAATCCTTCCCTTAGCACTTTAAGCCCCTAAATTGCAATTTCCCATTCCCTTAGCAACCATTTAGATTATTACTCACCCTGTTTATTTATTAAAGTTTATTAAAAAAAAATATTTATTAAAGGCAAACAAAAGTTTGGCAATGACATATGACATCATCGGTCGGGAAAAACCTTGGTATAGGGGGAAAAACCATGAAGTACTTTTTAATTAATATTTTTGAAAAACCGTGGTATAGACTTTTCGCGAAGTTTGAACCCACGAAAATCGAGGGAACACTGTATAATGGAAACATAATTGCAATGCAAGCGCCCCTCCTTCATATGTGCCTGTGATGCCAGAGGCATATATAATGGAGGAAGGTGCTTGGGTCGTATCAGGAAGAGCAATTTTTATAATTTTCCTCCTTGATGTTGGTTGATCAGTATTCTTCTCTTTCCTATTATAATATAAAAGGATAAATTATCCATTCTGTCAAAAAGAAATGGACACTGAACTTTCAGGAAAATCTGGTGGCACAAGATGGAATTATCAGTCTTGAATGAAGATTAATCAGCTAAGTCATGATTTCAGACCTAAATCCATCCTGCCTGCCTCGCTATCAAATTTATTTGTTAACCATCTCATCTCAGGGTGATTCTGGGCAGCTTATAGCATTCAAAGCTTTAAAAGCATAAGACATAAATATTTCTAAAAACAATAAAAATAGAATTACAATCAAAGGTAAGATTATAGTTGAAATATGGGGAGGGAGCAGAATGCACAGGGAGAAGGAGGGAAATTTTTCTCTTAATCTATCAATTACCTCCAGCATCATACTCCCCTATTAAGGCCTCAAACCAGCTGACAAAGCCAGATTTTCAGGATTTGTCAGAAGGATAGCAACACGCTGCTCTGAGTCTCCAGAGAGGGGTGGCATACAAATCTAATAAATAATAAAAATAAAAATAATAACATCCAGTACCATTCATGTAAGCCAGGTGCCATCAGCTAGATATATAAACTTGCAAGGTAAGCCCAGAACCACAATTCAAATTGCCAGAAACTGAATTTTAACACTTGATCAAATAACTATTAATGTACAGTAAATTAAGAACTCAATGAATTGGCTATACAAAGTCCACTGAAGAATTCCAAATAAGAAACATCAGTGCCATCTCTACCCAATCCAATCAGTCAGGAGAACTTGTGAAAAAATGTGCTAGATCACACCAATGCTCTATCTAAATCAGCATTCAGGGTTTTTCCCCCCAGCCTTTTTCAAAAAGTGACATTTTACATGAGTTGTATTCAAACACATGAGCTGGGACAACTAAAATATTGTAACAGGTTAAGCCATCTCACACATAATTACATTCTGATGCTGACAGTTTTATTTTTGATTCTTTCCAAATGGTCATGAATTTATCTTTTAGAGTCCTGCAAATTAACATACTGATTGAAATAACAACCTTTTAACTTAGACCAGGAGTATCTAATCTTGACAATTTTAAAATGTATGAACTTCAATTTCCAACATTCCCCAGCTAGCATGACTTCTGCATTGTCACCTGTATAACCCCATGGTAGCTAAAATGTGGCTGCTTTATTGCATCTTTATAAGCCCAATAATTATACATTATGAAATATAAATAGCAAAATTGGGGTGTCAAATGGGGGCAGAATTGCTCTGTAAGTATAATATGCTTCTATCTGTCCTTAACTTAATATGGCACAAATTAGTTTGTAGCAACGCCATCTTTTTTAGCAATTTTGGCCTCCAGATGCTTCAAAAAGAGATTCAAGGTCAAAGACTTCTAAGGTTTAACTCTAGATAAGGTTTATCACAGTGGTTGTGGATACTGTCTATGCAAAGATCTGTCCAGGACTATGATCAGACGTGGGCAGCAGGCAGGACGGGGTGGAACACAGTTCCACAAGCGGAAATGAAAATGTATGCTTCCGGCAGCACCCGTTTGCCTAGCTACCCAGCCTGAGGCGGGTGTATGTGGTGTGACCCAGGAAGGAGAGTGCAGGAAACGCAAAGCAAATTGTCACCCCAGAGAGCGACACTGGTAAGGTTGTAAGTCGAGGACTTAACAGTTCACTTGAACAATGATGATAGTTCAAGCCACTCCCACCTGGTCACATGGCCGGCAAGCCACTCCTACCCAGTCATATGATCATTACACCACACCCACAAAATAAGCCACACCCACAGTGTGGCAGTAAAAAGTTTGGCTGCCCAATACTGACTGTGATGGCGAAACTGTGGCACACATACCACAGATGGCACATGGAGCTACTGTATATCTGAGAGCATGAAAGGTGTGTGTGTGCTGGCTAGCTGATTTTCAGTCTTCCAGAGGGTGGTGGGGAGGCCATTTTCGCCTTCCCCAAGCTTCAGAAAAGCCTCCGGAGCCTGGGGAGAGCGAAAAACAGCTCAACGGCATACTGGAAGTCCGGAGGCTTCAGTGAGGCCTGTGCACATGCGCAGGGGGTGCAGAGTATGTGGTTATGCGGGAAAGTGTGTGGGAGAGAGCATTGCATTATGGATGTGGGCCTGTGCACGCACACCCTTCTGGACCCAAGCAAAAAAAAGGGTTTGCCATCACTGGCCTAGGATGACTCTGTTGATCAACTACCAATCAAGCTTATGGTTATATGGCAGTCAAGGGAAGACCCCATCAAACCAGGCAAGAAAGGTATATTCTGAGTCATTTTCGTTAAATAATAACATTTTGTTGGAGCCAGGAATCAAACCTTCACTGTTACATTGAAAACTCTGTGGAACAACATCCCTCTGGAGATGCAGATGACCACAATCTTGTTAG